>NC_065598.1:2080000-2250769 GCF_024542745.1 Macaca thibetana thibetana
TTTCACCTTGCTGGCCAGGCTGGTCTCGATCTCTCGACCTCAGGTGATCCACCCGCCTCGGCCTCCCAAAGTGCTGGGATGACAGGTGTGAGTCAACGCACCTGGCCCATCTTTTTATTATTATTTTATTTTTTTAAGACAGGGTCTTGCTCTCTTGCCCAGGCTGGAGTGCAGCAGCTCAGTCATGGCTCACTGCAGCCTCGAACACCTAGGCTCACACGATCCTCCCTCTTCAGTCTTCCCAGTAGCTGGGACTACAGGCATGAGCCACCACACCTTTTGTGTGTGTGTGTGTGTGTGTGTAGAAATGTGGGGTCTTGCTATGTTGCCCAGGCTGGTCTTAAACTCCTGGCCTCAAGCGATCCTCCCACCTTGGCTTCTCAAAATGCTGGGATTGCAGGAGTGCAGGCGTGAGCCACCAACCCTGCCGCCTTTGGCCATTTCTGACCTCCTGAGCTGAAAGACTCAGTATATTTGAAAGCAGGTGTTTGTGGCCAGGTGCGGTGGTTCACGCCTGTGATCCCAGCACTTTGGGAGCCTGACGTGGGCAGATCACGTGAGGTCAGGAGTTCGAGACCAGCCTGGCCAGCACGGGGCACAGGTGCGGCGCGCACCTGTAACCCCAGCAACTCAGGAGGCTGAGGCAGGAGAATCGCTTGAACCCGGGAGGCGGAGGTTGCAGTGAGCCGAGATTGTACCACTGCACTCCGGCCTGGGCGACAGAGCGAGACTCCATCTCAAAAAAGGAAAACAGAAAACAAAACCAATGTGCTATTTTTCTCCATGAAGGGGTCCTGTCCTTCCCGTATCACTGCTAAACGCATAGTGGGCTTAAACCCATTGATGCCTAGTGTTCCATTATTGGAACGCTGAGCCTCTGGGAGTCATTTCCCTCCTCCTGCTCAAGGTCATGGCCAAGGTCTGGGTTTTCACACGTATCTGCAAGGCCGTTCAGTTTCAACTCAGGACAAAACGAAGGTTTTATTTTTTATGTATTTATTTTTGTTTTATTTATTTATTTATTTATTTTTATTTATTCATTTATTTTGAGATGACGTTTCACTCTTGTCCCCCAGGCTGGAGTGCAAAATCTGGGCTCACTGCAACCTCCGCCTCCCGGGTTCACGCCATCCTCCAGCCTCAGCCTCCCTAAGTCCTAGGATTACAGGAGTGAGCCGCCGTGTCCAGCCACAAATGTGCGTGCGTTTTCTTTTTCAGCCAGTCTGCGAATGGCAATTTGTTACACCCACGGAAACAGCTTCGTAAGGGTGAGGCTTGTATTTCCAGAACCGTGTCTGGATTGATGCCTTAGGTACGTTTACAGATACGCTGGGGGAGTGCCGTGGCTCACACGCACAATCCTAGCACTTTAGGAGGCTGAGGTGGGAGGATCGCTTGAGCCCGGGATTTCGCGGCTGGATAAGCTATGACGATACTGCTGAACTTCGGCCTGGAACACATAGTAAGACCCCATCTCTACCAAAAAAAAAAAAAAAAATCACTTAAAAAAACTAGCCGGGCGAGGTGGCGGCGCCTGTAGTCCCAGCTACTCGGGAGGCTGAGGCAGGAGAACGGCGTGAACCCGGGAGGCGGAGGTTGCAGTGAGCCGAGATCACATCACTGCACTCCAGCCTGGGGAGAAAGTCAGACTCTGTCTCAAAACAACAGTGCAGGGAACCTGATCACTTCACCACACTTCAGCCTGGGCAACAGAGCCAGGCCCCATCTGTACTAAAAATAAAATAACGGGCCGGGCACGGTGGCTCAGGCCTGTCATCCCAGCACTTTGGGAGGCCGGGGCGGGTGGATCACAAGGTCAGGAGATCGAGACCATCCTGGCCAACACGGTGAAACCCTGTCTCTACTAAAAATACAAAAAATAAAATAAAATAGCCAGGCATGGTGGCAGGTGCCTGTTGTCCCAGTTTCTTGGGAGGCTGAGGCAGGAGAATGGTGTGAACCCGGGAGGCGGAGGTTGCAGTGAGCCGAGATCGCGCCGCTGCACTCCAGCCTGGGCGAGAGAGCGAGACGTAATGATATTAATTATACCTTGGCAGGTGTTTGACCAACGTGTGTCGAATCCCTAAGCACTGAGGTGATGGTGTTGTGAAGTGTCGAGCTTCAGAAGGTGATGAGGTTGGGAGGATATAGGCTGAGAGTCTTTATAAAAGGGACCCCAGGCCTGTCATCCCAGCACTTTGGGAGGCCGAGGCGGGCAGATCACAAGGTCAGGAGTTCGAGACCGGCCTGACCAACACGGTGAAACCCCGTCTCTACTGAAAATACAGAATTAGGCAGGTGCAGGGGCAGGTGCCTGTCATCCCAGCTACTCGGGAGGCTGAGGCAGGAGAATCGCTTGAACCCGGGAGGCGGAGGTTGCCGTGAGCCGAGATCGCACCACTGCCCTCCAGCCTGGGCGATGCAGCGAGACTCCGTCTCAAAAATAAAATAAAATAAAATAAAAAAAACGCCAACCCCCCCCAGACCAAGCCCACCGGACACCCGGCACTGTGCAGTCCGGCGATCCCAGGCAGGAAGCGTGACCGAGGTGGCCCCTGTGGGAATGCAGAGGGGTGCAGGTGCCCCCCACCGTCAGTCCCCAGCCTCCTGGCCGGCCCCGGGGACCCCCTGCCGCTCCCTTTCTTGGGGATGGTTATGGGGACCGGGCGCTTTTGCTGTCCTGAGCCTGCCACCAGGATGCCAGCGGCTCCGTCCCAGCGAACGGACCACACGTGCGTCCACCCGGGCTCTGCAAGCCCATCGGTGCCCCCGGGAAATCGACCAGCCACCGACCTTTGCTCCTCATCCAGGACCCCAGGGCGACGTCTGTGGGGTGTGTCATCCTGCCAGGAGGATATTCCCGGCCTGTGCCACCCGCACGGGCAACCGAGGCCTCCTCCGTCCCCCTCCTCCCGTCTCCGTCCCGTCTGCACCCTCAGGAACCCACGTTTCGGACGCGACATCCCTTGATTTGCCAGGCCCGGGGTCATCCCTCGTCTCGTTGCACACGCACCCGGGCTTTGCGGTTCAATGATGAATGAAGGTCGATGTCAACACACACAGCGGCTCCGTCACCCGCAGGGAACCGGCTCTGATGGGTCACGACGGTGAGAGACGCCGGACGCCTGTCACGGCCACAGCCTGGCCGTGTGCTCCGCGTGGGGGCCCCCGTGCCGTGGCGTGTTCTACGAAACACGGCCGCCGTCTCCCAGGACGCAGCCCCGATCCGTCTATACCCACGGAACGCGCCTCTCTCGAAAGGCGTCCGCCCTGCCTTGCGTCTGAGACCCGTCAGCTTCGACGGGCCACAGGGACGCCGCACGTGTCACGTCCCGACTTGTCGTTTGCGTTCTCCTGACACCGTCTTCCTTTAGAACTCTTCAGGTTCAGACGCGGAAAGAAGAGCGTCTGCCCCCGGCCAGCAGCCAAAGCATTCCGACCTTTGAGACCAGCTCATGACTTTGAGACCAGCCTGGGCAACCCGTCTCTACTAAAAATACAACAAACTAGCCGGGCGTGGCCGTGCGCACCTGTCATCCCAGCTCCTCGGGAGGCTGAGGCGGGAGAACGGCGGGAACCCGGGAGGCGGAGGTTGCCGTGAGCCGAGATCCGGCCACTGCCCTCCGGCCTGGACGACGCAGCGAGACTCCGTCTCAAAAAAAATAAATAAATAAAAACAAAGAAACCAAAAAACGCTTATTCCTCCACGACCATCGCGTTCAGGTCTGTGTGTCTCACCGAACCTCATTGAAACAAAGCCCGGCTGTGTGTGGTCCTGAGGAGCCGGTGGCCCAGCGTGGACTCCGGACACTCCGTCGGCCCAATTCGGCACCTGTAGAGGCTGGAAAATACCAGCCCTGCCCGCTGCAGACGGGAGTCCGGCCGCCCTCGTGGGCCACGGCAGGATCCCGGGCACCGTCCGGACGCCCCTCGCCGTGGGGGCCCTGGGCATGTTGTCCGCGTCGGCTTTGGAAGGGACCGGCTGCAGCGGCCACGGGAATCATTCCTGACGTCCTGCACGTCGCCCTCCGCGTCACCTCCCATCACACTGGCGGCTGCACCCGGAGCCCACACCCGGCGGGCCCCACGCTGCCAAATACTAACGAGGGATCATGAGGGCACCCGAGCTAGAATTCAAGGCTCACGAGATTGCAGGTGTGAGTCACCGTATCCAGCTATTTTTTTTTTTATTTGCTGTAGAGACGGGGTCTGGCTATGTTGCCCAGGCTGGTCCTGAACTCCCGGCCTCAAGTAACCCTCCCACCACAGCCTCCCGAAGTGCTGGGATTACAGGCTGGATTGCAGGTGTGAGTCACCATATCTGGCTATTGTTTTGTGTTTGCTGTAGAGACGGGGTCTGGCTACGTTGCCCAGGCTGGTCTCGAACTCCCGGCCTCAAGCCAACCTCCCACCACAGCCTCCCGAAGTGCTGGGATTACAGGCTGGATTGCAGGTGTGAGTCACCATATCTGGCTTTTTTTTTTTTTTTTTTTTTTTTTTTGCTGTAGAGATGGGGTCTGGCTATGTTGCCCAGGCTGGTCTCGAACTCCCGGCCTCAAGCCAACCTCCCAAAGTGCTGGGATTGCAGGGCTGAACTACCGTATCCAGCTATTGTTTTGTATTTGCTGTAGAGACGGGATCTGGCTATGTTGCCCAGGCTGGGCTTGAACTCCTGGCCTCAAGCAATTCTCCCAAAGTGCTGGGATTACAGGCTGGAATTGCAGGTGTGAGCCACCGTATCCAGCTATTCTTTTGTATTTGCTGTAGAGACGGGGTCTGGCTACGTTGCCCAGGCTGGTCTTGAACTCCCGGCCTCAAGCCAACCTCCCAAAGTGCTGGGATTGCAGGTGTGAACCACCGTATCCAGCTAGAGACGGGATCTGGCTATGTTGCCCAGGCTGGTCTTGAACTCCCGGCCTCAAGCCAACCTCCCAAAGTGCTGGGATTGCAGGGCTGAACTACCGTATCCAGCTATTGTTTTGTATTTGCTGTAGAGATGGGGTCTGGCTATGTTGCCCAGGCTGGTCTCGAACTCCCGGCCTCAAACCGTCCTCCCACCACAGCCTCCCGAAGTGCTGGGATTACAGGCTGGATTGCAGGTGTGAGTCACCATATCTGGCTTTTTTTTTTTTTTTTTTTTTTTTGCTGTAGAGATGGGGTCTGGCTACGTTGCCCAGGCTGGTCTCGAACTCCCGGCCTCAAGCCAACCTCCCAAAGTGCTGGGATTGCAGGTGTGAACCACTGTATCCAGCTATTTTTTTGTATTTGCTGCAGAGACGGGATCTGGCTATGTTGCCCAGGCTGGGCTTGAACTCCTGGCCTGAAGCAATTCTCCCAAAGTGCTGGGATTACAGGCTGGAATTGCAGGTGTGAACCACCGTATCCAGCTATTGTTTTGTGTTTGCTGTAGAGATGGGGTCTGGCTACGTTGCCCAGGCTGGTCTCACACTCCATCCGTCGCCCCTTCCTGACGGCTGCCCACCGTGGCCCAGGGAGACCGTGAGCTTCCAGGGGGCGAATATACCCAGGGAGGCCCGCCCAGGCGTCCCTTCCTTCTTGGCCTGGGAGCTGTCACCCCTGGGGGCTTCTGTCAGCCCATCGCAGACAAGCCCCCACCACAGCGTCTTCCCCGGCGGCCTGGTCACCCTCTCTCAGCCTCACTGCTGGGAGAAAAGAGGCTACACCTGCTTCTAACGGCCACAGATTCGATGCTCCAGTTTCCACAGCCCAGAGAAACAAGGGGCTGAGATGGGGGCTGCTGTTTGCATTTTTTTTTTTGAGACGGAGTCTCGCTCTGTCGCCCAGGCTGGAGTGCGGTGGCCGGATCTCGGCTCACTGCAACCTCCGCCTCCCGGGTTCACGCCATTCTCCTGCCTCAGCCTCCCGAGTAGCTGGGACTACAGGCACCTGCCACCTCGCCCGGCTAATTTTTGTATTTTAGTATAGACGGGGTTTCACCGTGTTGGTCAGGCTGGTCTCCAACTCCCTCCTCCCGCCTCAGCCTCCCAAAGTGCTGGGATGACAGACGTGAGCCCCTGTGCCCGGCGGCTGCTTGCATTTTAACCCTTCAGTCCAAAGAAAAGCCTTAACAACTGCCCGTAACGGACTCAGTTTTTTTTTTTTTTCTTCCGGGTGCCTTTTAGTTTTATTTTTTATTTCCATAGTTTACTGGGGAACAGGTGGTGTTTGGTTCCGTGAGTTCTTCACTGGTGATTGCTGAGATCTGGGCGCACCTGTCCCCTGAGCAGCGCACACTGTCCGTGAATCTCGAGCCGTCTTTTCCCCCCTCACCCCCCTTGCACCCTCTCGCCCCCTCCACCCTCTTCCCCCACGTCCCCGAAGCTCATTATTTCATTCTCATGCCTTTGGTGATGGGCTGAGTTCGGTGCCTTACAAATGCACAGGTGGACGCGCTAACCCCAGACCCTCAGGATGTGACCGTGTTTGAAAACGGGGTCTTTAACGAGGACATTCGGGGAAAATGAGGTCACTAGGGTGGGCCCTGATCCAAAAGGATTGGGGTCCTCATAAGAGGAGAGGAGACGAGGACACAGACACACACAGAGGGACGACCCCGTGAGGACACAGGGAGAAGACGGCGTCTCCAAGCCCAGGAGAGAGGCCTCAGGAGGAACCAGCCCTGCCCACACCTGGATCTCAGACCTCCGGCCTCCAGGACTGTGGGAGAATCAATGTCTGTTGTTTATAAAGTCGTCCAGTCTATGGTATTCTGTGACCATAGCCTGAGATGGACTAAGATATGTCATAAGAAGTGAATTTTTCCTTTTCCTGGGGCCTCACCCAGACCTGGGACCTGGGGCCACAGTCCTGCCCATCCCGGCACCAGCCACCCACAACCAGCCCCGACGTCTGTCACTTTCCTGGCAAAGGAAGCGTTTTTTCCTTTTTTCTCCTTCCCCCAGTTCATTTATTTATCTTCAGGCCGACGAGATACGCCCGTCACTGCACAAGAGAGCGCGTCCCCATCCCGGCGAACCGATCCGGAGGTGATTAATACAAACATCGCTGAATTAAAGATGTGAGTCTCCACAATCCGGCGAGGGGCCCGGGGACCTCGTCTCCCAGGCCCGAATGATGCCGGAGACGGACCAATTAACACGGCGTCACCGGCTTTTACGTTCACTTCAATTAGGACCTTCTCACCGTTTGGAAACGTATTTTCTTCTTCGCCATCTGGGAGTGTCAGGGCCCCCGGGAACCCCCCCAACCCACGGGTCACCGTAGCGTCCGCCGGCGGGAGACACGGTCACGTTCATTCGCTGCAGCTTTGGCTTCTTTCAGGAAATCTGGGTTTTCTAGGGGGGCAAAGCCACAAACAGACGGGGTGAAAACCATCTACGTCGTCTCCCAGGGGTGGAGAACAGAAACCTGAGGGGCAGGTGTGTGAGGACGGGGATCCCTCGGGAGGCCTCAGGGGAGGATCCTTCCTGCCTCTCCCACCTCCTGGGGGCTCCAGGTGTCCCCGGGCTTGTGGCCGCATCACTCCAGTCTCTGCCTCCGTCTCCACGTGGCCTCCTCCTCTGGGTCTGTGTCTCCTCTTCTGTCTCTTACAGGGGGACACCTGTCATTGGGTTTGGGACTCACCTACTCCAGAATGATTTCATCTCAAAATCCTTGACTTAGTTCCTTCTCTAAAGACCTTATGTCTGAATAAGGTCCCACTCACGGGCTCAGGGAGTTAGGATGTAGACATGGCTTTTGGGGGAGACGATAGTTCAACCTAAAACAATTTTATTGGGTTTCTTCTAGGGCCTTAGGGGAGGCTCCTTCCTGCCTCTCCCAGCTCCCGGGGGCTCCAGGCGTCCCTGGGCTTGTGGCCGCATCACTCCAGTCCCCGCCTCCGTGTCCACGTGGCCTCCTCCTCGGTGTCTGTGTCTCCTCTTCTGTCTCCTCGAAGGACACCTGCCATTGCGTTTAGGACCCACCCCAACAGCAAGATGGTTTCACCTTGAGATCCTTCACCTAATTGTCTCCGGAAAGACCCCATTTCCGAATGAGGGTCCATTCGCAGGTTCTGGGAGTTAGGAATGGAAGAGCTCTTTGGCGGGAACGAAGGACGGAGGGAGGGAGGGAGGGACGGTGGAAGGGGAGAGAGGGAAGAAGGAACGGAAGGAAGGAAGGAAGGAAGAGAAGGAAGGAAGGAAGGAAGAGAAGGAAGGAAGGAAGGAAGGAAGGAAGGAAGGAAGGAAGAAGAGAAGGAAGGAAGGAAGAGAAGGAAGGAAGGAAGGAGAAAAGGAAGGAAGGAAAGAAGGAAGGAAGGAAGAGAAGGAAGGAAGGAAGGAAGGAAGGAAGGAAGAAGGAAGGAAGGAAGGAAGGAAGGAAGGAAGGAAGGAAGAAGGAAGGAAAAGAAGGAAGGAAGGAAGGAAGGAAGGAAGGAAAAAAGGAAGGAAGGAAGGAAGGAAGGAAGAGAAGGAAGGAAGAGAAGGAAGGAAGGAAGGAAGGAAGGAAGGAAGGAAGGAAGGAAGGAAGGAAGGAAGGAAGGAAGAGAAGGAAGGAAAAAAGGAAGGAAGGAAGAGAAGGAAGGAAGAGAAGGAAGGAAGGAAGGAAGAAAGGAAGGAAGGAAGGAAGGAAGAGAAGGAAGGAAGGAAGAGAAGGAAGGAAAAAAGGAAGGAAGGGAAGGAAGGAAGGAAGAGAAGGAAGGAAGGAAGGAAGGAAGGAAAAAAGGAAGGAAGAGAAGGAAGGAAGGAAGGAAAGAAGGAAGGAAAAAAGGAAGGAAGGGAAGGAAGGAAGGAAGTAAAGAAGGAAGGAAAAAAGGAAGGAAGGGAAGGAAGGAAGGAAGGAAGAGAAGGAAGGAAGGAGGGGAAGGGAAGGAAGGAAGGAAGAGAAGGAAGGAAGGAAGGAGAAAAGGAAGGAAGGAAAGAAGGAAGGAAGGAAGAGAAGGAAGGAGAAAAGGAAGGAAGGAAAGAAGGAAGGAAGGAAGGAGGGAAACAAGGAAGGAAGGAAGGAAGAGAAGGAAGGAAGGAAGGAAGGAAAGAAGGAAGGAAGGGAACGAAGGAAGGAAGGAGGAGGGAAAGAAGGAAGGGAAGGAAGGAAGGCAGGAAACCCCGTCTCTACTAAAAATACAAAAAATTAGCCGGGCGAGGTGGCGGGCGCCTGTAGTCCCAGCTACTCGGGAGGCTGAGGCAGGAGAATGGCGTGAACCCGGGAGGCGGAGCTTGCAGTGAGCTGAGATCCGCCCACTGCACTCCAGCCTGGGCAACAGAGCCAGACTCCGCCTCAAAAAAAAAAAAAACAACATAGGATTTCGGAGTGAGCTGCCTGGAGAAGCCGGTGTGAGCTCATCTGCACCTGTGTTTCTAACTGTGGCCGTCCTCTGTTGACTGCCTTAGTGCAGTGTGGTTCTCAGCCAGGGGAGATCCAGGCCCCCTCCCCGGACACACTCAGCAACATCAGGGGACAGGTTTGGGTGTCACAACTGGGGGGTGCATCTGGCATCTGCTGGGTGGAGCCCACGGACGTGGATCAGCACCTTACACCACCCAGGACGGCCCCATGACAGAGAGTCAGCACCTACAGGGCCCAGGACGGCCTCATCACAGAGACTCAGACTCAACACCCTACAGTGTCCAGGATGGTCCCATCACAGAGACTCAGACTCAACACCCTACAGAGCCCAGGATGGTCCCATCACAGAGACTCAGACTCAACACCCTACAGAGCCCAGGATGGTCCCATCACAGAGACTCAACATCCTACAGTGTCCACGACGGTCCCATCACAGAGACTCAACACCCTACAGTGTCCAGGACGGTCCCATCACAGAGACTCAGACTCAACACCCTACAGTGTCCAGGACGGTCCCATCACAGAGACTCAGACTCAACACCCTACAGAGCCCAGGATGGTCCCATCACAGAGACTCAGACTCAACACCCTACAGAGCCCAGGATGGTCCCATCACAGAGACTCAACACCCTACAGTGTCCACGACGGTCCCATCACAGAGACTCAACACCCTACAGTGTCCAGGACGGTCCCATCACAGAGACTCAGACTCAACACCCTACAGTGTCCAGGACGGTCCCATCACAGAGACTCAGACTCAACACCCTACAGAGCCCAGGACGGTCCCATCACAGAGACTCAACACCCTACAGCACCCAGGACGGTCCCATCACAGAGACTCAGACTCAACACCCTACAGAGCCCAGGACGGTCCCATCACAGAGACTCAACACCCTACAGCACCCAGGACGGTCCCATCACAGAGACTCAGACTCAACACCCTACAGAGCCCAGGACGGCTTCATCACAGAGACTCAGACTCAACACCCTACAGTGTCCAGGACGGTCCCATCACAGAGACTCAGACTCAACACCCTACAGTGTCCAGGACGGTCCCATCACAGAGACTCAGACTCAACACCCTACAGAGCCCAGGACGGTCCCATCACAGAGACTCAACACCCTACAGTGTCCAGGACGGTCCCATCACAGAGACTCAGACTCAACACCCTACAGAGCCCGGGATGGTCCCATCACAGAGACTCAACACCCTACAGTGTCCAGGACGGTCCCATCACAGAGACTCAGACTCAACACCCTACAGAGCCCAGGACGGTCCCATCACAGAGACTCAACACCCTACAGTGTCCAGGACGGTCCCATCACAGAGACTCAGACTCAACACCCTACAGAGCCCAGGACGGTCCCATCACAGAGACTCAACACCCTACAGTGTCCAGGACGGTCCCACACAGAGACTCAGACTCCACCCTACAGAGCCCAGGACGGTCCCATCACAGAGACTCAACTCCAACACCCATACAGAGCCAACACCCTACAGAGCCCAGGACGGTCCCATCACAGAGACTCAACACCCTACAGAGCCCAGGACGGTCCCATCACAGAGACTCAACACCCTACAGCACCCAGGACGGTCCCATCACAGAGACTCAACACCCTACAGCACCCAGGACGGTCACATCACAGAGACTCAGACTCAACACCCTACAGAGCCCAGGATGGTCCCATCACAGAGACTCAACACCCTACAGCACCCAGGACGGTCCCATCACAGAGACTCAACACCCTACAGCACCCAGGACGGTCCCATCACAGAGACTCAACACCCTACAGCACCCAGGACGGTCCCATCACAGAGACTCAACACCCTACAGACCCAGGATGGTCCCATCACAGAGACTCAACACCCTACAGCACCCAGGACGGTCCCATCACAGAGACTCAACACCCTACAGCACCCAGGACGGTCCCATCACAGAGACTCAACACCCTACAGAGCCCAGGACGGTCCCATCACAGAGACTCAACACCCTACAGCACCCAGGACGGTCCCATCACAGAGACTCAACACCCTACAGAGCCCAGGACGGTCCCATCACAGAGACTCAGACTCAACACCCTACAGAGCCCAGGATGGTCCCATCACAGAGACTCAACATCCTACAGTGTCCAGGACGGTCACATCACAGAGACTCAACACCCTACAGCACCCAGGACGGTCCCATCACAGAGACTCAGACTCAACACCCTACAGCACCCAGGACGGTCCCATCACAGAGACTCAACACCCTACAGTGTCCAGGACGGTCCCATCACAGAGACTCAGACTCAACACCCTACAGCACCCAGGACGGTCCCATCACAGAGACTCAACACACCCTACAGCACCCAGGACGGTCCCATCACAGAGACTCAACACCCTACAGCACCCAGGACAGTCCCATCACAGAGACTCAGACTCAACACCCTACAGAGCCCAGGATGGTCCCATCACAGAGACTCAACATCCTACAGTGTCCAGGACGGTCACATCACAGAGACTCAACACCCTACAGCACCCAGGACGGTCCCATCACAGAGACTCAGACTCAACACCCTACAGCACCCAGGACGGTCCCATCACAGAGACTCAACACCCTACAGTGTCCAGGACGGTCCCATCACAGAGACTCAGACTCAACACCCTACAGCACCCAGGACGGTCCCATCACAGAGACTCAACACCCTACAGTGTCCAGGACGGTCCCACATCACAGAGACTCAGACTCAACACCCTACAGTGTCCCCAGGACGGTCCCATCACAGAGACTCAACACACCCTACAGCACCCAGGACGGTCACATCACAGAGACTCAACACCCTACAGCACCCAGGACGGTCCCATCACAGAGACTCAACTCAACCCTACAGCACCCAGGACGGTCCCATCACAGAGACTCAACACCCTACAGTGTCCAGGACGGTCCCATCACAGAGACTCAGACTCAACACCCTACAGTGTCCAGGACGGTCCCATCACAGAGACTCAACACCCTACAGCACCCAGGACGGTCACATCACAGAGACTCAACACCCTACAGCACCCAGGACGGTCCCATCACAGAGACTCAACACCCTACAGCACCCAGGACGGTCCCATCACAGAGACTCAACACCCTACAGAGCCCAGGACGGTCCCATCACAGAGACTCAGACTCAACACCCTACAGAGCCCAGGATGGTCCCATCACAGAGACTCAACATCCTACAGTGTCCAGGACGGTCACATCACAGAGACTCAACACCCTACAGCACCCAGGACGGTCCCATCACAGAGACTCAACACCCTACAGCACCCAGAACGGTCCCATCACAGAGACTCAACACCCTACAGCACCCAGGACGGTCACATCACAGAGACTCAACACCCTACAGCACCCAGGACGGTCCCATCACAGAGACTCAACACCCTACAGCACCCAGGACGGTCCCATCACAGAGACTCAACACCCTACAGCACCCAGGACTGTCCCATCACAGAGACTCAACACCCTACAGAGCCCAGGACGGTCCCATCACAGAGACTCAGACTCAACACCCTACAGAGCCCAGGACGGTCCCATCACAGAGACTCAACACCCTACAGAGCCCAGGACAGTCCCATCACAGAGACTCAACACCCTACAGTGTCCAGGACGGTCCCATCACAGAGACTCAACACCCTACAGTGTCCAGGACGGCCTCATCACAGAGACTCAACACCCTACAGAGCCCAGGACGGTCCCATCACAGAGACTCAGACTCAACACCCTACAGCACCCAGGACGGTCCCATCACAGAGACTCAGACTCAACACCCTACAGAGCCCAGGACGGTCCCATCACAGAGACTCAGACTCAACACCCTACAGAGCCCAGGACGGTCCCATCACAGAGACTCAACACCCTACAGAGCCCAGGACGGTCCCATCACAGAGACTCAGACTCAACACCCTACAGTGTCCAGGACGGCCTCATCACAGAGACTCAACACCCTACAGAGCCCAGGACGGTCCCATCACAGAGACTCAGACTCAACACCCTACAGCACCCAGGACGGTCCCATCACAGAGACTCAGACTCAACACCCTACAGAGCCCAGGATGGTCCCATCACAGTGACTCAGACTCAACACCCTACAGAGCCCAGGACGGCCTCATCACGGAGACTCAACACCCTACAGTGCCCAGGACGGTCCCATCACAGAGACTCAGAGTCAACACCCTACAGTGTCCAGGACGGTCCCATCACGGAGACTCAACACCCT
Source organism: Macaca thibetana thibetana (assembly GCF_024542745.1). Lineage (NCBI taxonomy): Eukaryota > Metazoa > Chordata > Mammalia > Primates > Cercopithecidae > Macaca > Macaca thibetana. The sequence goes on from NC_065598.1 coordinate 2,093,552, forward strand.
ACAGTGTCCAGCACGGCCTCATCACGGAGACTCTGGGGTGGCCGTCTTGTCTCTGGGGTGGCCGTCTTGTCTCTGGATCGGCCCTCCTGTCTCTGTCTCTGGATCGGGCCACAGAGTGAGACTCTGTCTCAGTTTAAAAACAGAAAAACGTTCACGTCCAGATCGGGATGTGCTTTTGGGCCCACAAAGAGCGAATTGAAGAGACAATTACAGGGTTTTTGTGGGGTTTTGCTGACACTTCTTAAAGGATTTCTTTTGTTTGAGATGGAGTCTCGCTCTGTCGCCCAGGCTGGAGTGCAGTGGCTGGATCTCAGCTCACTGCAAGCTCCGCCTTCTGGGTTCAAGCCATTCTCCTGCCTCAGCCTCCCGAGTAGCTGGGACTACAGGCACCCACCACCACGTCCAGCTAATTTTTGTATTTTTAGTAGAGATGGGGTTTCACCGTGTTGACCAGGCTGGTCTCGATCTCCTGACCTCGTGATTTACCCGCCTCGGCCTCCCAAAGTGCCTGGATGACAGACGTGAGCCACCGTGCCTGGCCACTTCTTAAATGATTTCTACAAAAACAACAGCAATAAAAAATAGGCCAGGCACAGCGGCTCATGCCCGTCATTGCAACACTCTGGAAGGCTGAGGCGGGAGGATTTCTTGAGGTTAAGAGTTCAAGACCCGCCTGGACAACACAGTGAGATCCCATCTCTACAAAAGTTTAAAAGTGAGCCAGGCACGGTGGCGGCACCTGTGGTCCCAGCTCCTCGGGAGGCTGAGGCAGGTGAATGGCTTGAGCCCAGGAGGTGGAGGCTGCTGTGAGCTGAGATCAAATCAACAACAACAGAGCAAGATGCTGGACTCGAAAATGTCCAGACACTGAGCCACGTACACGGAGAGTGGAGACCGTTCAGGTCAGCAGCACGGCGTCCTGCGCGCCCACAAGGATTGTTATTCTCGGGGAGAATGACGGGAACGATTTTTGGGGAACTTTTGTGGCCACTGAAACGATTTCTACAAAAACAAAAACAAACAAACAAAACATAGACCCGAGGTGCGGGGGTTCACACCTGTCGTCCCGGCACGTTGGGAGGCCGAGGTGGTGGACGGCTGGATCCCAGGAGTTCGAGACCAGCCCAGGCAACGTGGTGAACCCCCGTCTCTACAAAAAAAATACAAAAAAATTAGTTCGGTGTGGTGGCAGGTGCCTGTGGTCCCAGCTACTCAGGAGGGTGACGCAGGTGGATCACTTGAGGTTAGGAGTTCAAGACCAGCCCAGGCAACGTGGCGAACCCCCATCTGTACAAAAAATACCAAAAAAAAAAAAAAATGAGTTGGGTGTGGTGGCAGGTGCTTGGGAGCCTGAGGCAAGAGGATCACCTGAGGTCAGGAGTTCAAGACCAGCCCGGGCAAGATAGTGAAACCCCGTGTCTACAAAAAATACAAAAAAAAGAGCCGGGTGTGGTGGCAGGTGCCTGTGGTCCCAGCTACTCAGGAGGCTGAGGCGGGAGGATCACCTGAGGTCAGGAGTTCAAGAGCAGCCCAGGCAACGTGGTGAACCCCCATCTCTACCAAAAAATACAAAAGAAATAGTTCAGTGCAGTGGCAGGTGCCTGTGGTTCCAGCTACTCAGGAGGCTGAGGCGGGAGGATCACCTGAGGTCAGGAGTTCAAGAGCAGCCCAGGCAACGTGGTGAACCCCCATCTCTACCAAAAAATACAAAAGAAATAGTTCAGTGCAGTGGCAGGTGCCTGTGGTTCCAGCTACTCAGGAGGCTGAGGCGGGAGGATCACCTGAGGCCAGGAGTTCAAGACCAGCCCAGGCAACGTGGTGAACCCCCGTCTCTACAAACATACAAAATAAAAGAGCTGGGCGTGGTGGCAGGTGCCTGTGGTCCCAGCTACTCAGGAGGCTGAGGCGGGTGGAACACTTGAGGTCAGGAGTTTGAGACCAGCCCAGGCAACGTGGTGAACCCCCGTCTATACAAAAATCACAAAATAAATGAGCTGGGTGTGGTGGCAGGTGCCTGTGGTCCCAGCTACTTGGGAGGCTGAGGCGGGTGGATCACCTGAGGTCAGGAGTTCAAGAGCAGCCCAGGCAACGTGGTGAACCCCCATCTCTACCAAAAAATACAAAAGAAATAGTTCAGTGCGGTGGCAGGTGCCTGTGGTCCCAGCTACTCGGGAGGCTGGGGCCGGTGGATCACCTGAGGTTAGGAGTTCAAGAACAGCCCAGTCAACGTGGTGAACCCCCGTCTGTACAAAAAATACAAAAAAAAAAAAAAAAAAATGGGTTGGGTGTGGTGGCAGGTGCTTGGGAGGCTGAGGTGGGTGGATCACCTGAGGTCAGGAGTTCAAGACCAGCCCGGGCAAGATAGGGAAACCCCGTCTCTAGAAAAATACAAAATAAAAGAGCTGGGCGTGGTGGCGGGTGCCTGTGGTCCCAGCTCCTCGGGAGGCTGAGGCGGGAGGATCACCTGAGGCCACAGGAGACGGGGGCTGCCCTGAGCCGAGATCGCGCCCCCCCCCCCGGGCTCCAGCCTGGATGACAGACGGAGACTCTGTCTGGAAAACACAAACCAAAAACTAACATCAATAAATCCAGTTTTTTAAGAAACCCTCAGTGGACGGCCGGGTTTGCAGGCAGAGCCGGGACTGGCAGAGTCTCCGTTTTCTGCCCAGATTCAGGCCCAGGTCGGAGAAGCCGTTTTTCCGTCCTCGGAATGGGGGGCGTGTGGGAGAGAACGGGGGGCTGAGGAGACGGTGCTCCCGGGAACGTGGCTGGTGTTCACCTCCTGGGCTACAGATCGGTCATCGCCACAGCGTTTGCTTTGCCACGGGAGCGTCCGAAACGGAGCCAAGGCGGGTGGCACGGCCCCGGCCGTTGGGAATGAGCTGGTTGCGGGTGTGGACGGCTCGGGGGGTGGCAGCTGGGGGAGGGAAGGGGCTCGATTCCGGTTTGGGGTGAATGGAGGGACCCGAAGGCCAGCCCGGGAGGCGGGAAGGAGGCCCCGGCGTGCGCAGCGGGGGACCCCCGGGGTGGAGGCCGTTCAGGGTTGAAAACGCGGCGAAGGCCCCGACGCGCGTCCACCGTTTCCGTAGGTGACACATCGCCATCGTGTGGCCGGCGGGAAACGACGCAACGAAAGACGCGGGGCTGGGGCGTCCGTCCCGTCTCTGGGGGGTCCGTCCCATCTCTGGTGGGTCCGTCCCATCTCTGGGGGGTCCGTCCCATCTCTGGGGGGTCCGTCCCGTCTCTGGGGCGTCCGTCCTCTCTCTGGGGGTGTCCGTCCCGTCTCTGGGGCGTCCGTCCCGTCTCTGGGGTGTCCGTCCCGTCTCTCTGTGGTGACCGTCCCGTCTCTGGGGTGTCCGTCCCGTCTCTGGGGGGTCCGTCCCATCTCTGGGGGGTCCGTCCCATCTCTGGGGGGTCCGTCCCATCTCTGGGGGTCCGTCCCATCTCTGGGGTGTCCGTCCCGTCTCTGGGGGGTCCGTCCCATCTCTGGGGGGTCCGTCCCATCTCCGGTGTGTCCGTCCCGTCTCTGGGGCGTCCGTCCTCTCTCTGGGGGGTCCGTCCCGTCTCTGGGGGTGTCCGTCCCGTCTCTGGGGCGTCCGTCCCGTCTCTGGGGGGTCCGTCCCATCTCTGGTGTGTCCGTCCCGTCTCTGGGGGGTCCGTCCTCTCTCTGGTGTGTCCGTCCCATCTCTGGGGGGTCCGTCCCATCTCTGGGGGGTCCGTCCCATCTCTGGTGCGTCCGTCCCATCTCTGGTGCGTCCGTCCCATCTCTGGGGGGTCCGTCCCATCTCTGGGGGGTCCGTCCCGTCTCTGGGGCGTCCGTCCCGTCTCTGGGGGTGTCCCGTCCCGTCTCTGGGGCGTCCGTCCCGTCTCTGGGGCGTCCGTCCCGTCTCTGGGGTGTCCGTCCCGTCTCTGGGGGGTCCGTCCCGTCTCTGGGGCGTCCGTCCCGTCTCTGGGGCGTCCGTCCCGTCTCTGGGGGTGTCCGTCCCGTCTCTGGGGCGTCCGTCCCGTCTCTGGGGGGTCCGTCCCGTCTCTGGGGCGTCCGTCCCGTCTCTGGGGGGTCCGTCCCGTCTCTGGGGCGTCCGTCCCGTCTCTGGGGGTGACCGTCCCGTCTCTGGGGTGACCGTCCCGTCTCTGGGGCGTCCGTCCCATCTCTGGGGTGACCGTCCCGTCTCTGGGGCATCCGTCCCGTCTCTGGGGGTGTCTGTGCCATCTCTGGGGGGTCCGTCCCGTCTCTGGGGGTGTCCGTCCCGTCTCTGGGGCGTCCGTCCCGTCTCTGGGGGGTCCGTCCCATCTCTGGGGGGTCCGTCCCATCTCTGTGCGTCCGTCCCATCTCTGGGGGGTCCGTCCCATCTCTGGGGGGTCCGTCCCATCTCTGGGGGGTCCGTCCCGTCTCTGGGGCGTCCGTCCTCTCTCTGGGGGTGTCCGTCCCGTCTCTGGGGCGTCCGTCCCGTCTCTGGGGTGTCCGTCCCGTCTCTGGGGGTGTCCGTCCCGTCTCTGGGGCGTCCGTCCCGTCTCTGGGGTGTCCGTCCCGTCTCTGGGGTGTCCGTCCCGTCTCTGGGGCGTCCGTCCCGTCTCTGGGGGTCGTCCGTCCCGTCTCTGGGGGTGTCCGTCCCGTCTCTGGGGGTGTCCGTCCCGTCTCTGGGGCGTCCGTCCCGTCTCTGGGGGCGTCCGTCCCGTCTCTGGGGGCGTCCGTCCCGTCTCTGGGGGTGTCCGTCCCGTCTCTGGGGGTGTCCGTCCTGTGTCTGGGGCGTCCGTCCTGTCTCTGGGGCATCCGTCCCGTCTCTGGGGGGTCCGTCCCGTCTCTGGGGGTGTCCGTCGTGTCTCTGGGGGTGTCCGTCCCGTCTCTGGGGCGTCCGTGCTGTGTTGAGGGAACCGTCGCTTTTCATCAGGGCCGTGGGCGGTCGTTATTTTTAAGAGATATTCACTGAAATAGTCGAAGCCATTCAAATCTTCTCATGGTTTAAATACACAGATGTACGTCACGTGTATCTATCCATGCACAGACACCTCTACAGCCGTAGGAATGCGTCTATACATACAAGGTGTGAGTGACTGTGTGTGGAGAGAGAGGAGAAATAGTCACTGAAATATCATCGCCATCAAAATCATCTAATGGTTTAAATATCCATATTTATCATCTATATCTATAGATGCACAAATACCTCTACAGCTATGTAATTACATATATACAGACAAGGTGTGAGTGTGTGTGTGGGTGGAGAGAGAGGAGAAATATTCACTGAAATAGTATCGACCTCAAAATCATCTTCTAATGGTTTAAATATCCATATTGATCATCTATATAGATGCACACATACATGTACCCCTAAATAAATGCGTATATACTTACAAAGTGTGTGTGTCTGTGTGTGTGTGTGTGTGTGTGGAGAGAGAGGAGAAATATTCACTGAAATAGTATCGACCTCAAAATCATCTTCTAATGGTTTAAATATCCATATTGATCATCTATATAGATGCACACATACATCTACCCCTATATAAATGCATCTATACTTACAAAATGTGAGTGTGTGTGTGTGTGTGTGTGTGTGTGTGTGTGAGAGAGGAGAAAAATATTCACTGAAATATTATCAGCCATCAAAGTCATATCATAATGGTTTAAATACACATCTATATCCTATATACGTATATATGCACAAATACCTCTACACATATACAAATGCATCTATACATACGAGGGGTGTGTGTGTGTGTCTGTGTGTGTGGAGGGAGACGGAGACTGAGAAAGAGAGAAAGAGACAATTTTCTAGGTTTAGAAGTATGTGTCTCCCACAAAAGACCTGTTAGCCGGACGCGGTGGCTCGCACCTGTCGTCCCAGCACGTTGGGAGACCAGAGCGGGAGGAGGCCTCGAGCCCAGGAATCCAACCCCAGCCTGGGCAACACAGCAAAGGCGTCATGTCTACAGAACATGAGAAAATCGGCCGGCTGTGGGGGTCCAGGCCGGTGGTCCCAGCGGCTCGGGAGGCTGAGGAGGGAGGATCACTTGAACCCGGGAGGCGGAGGCTGCAGTGAGCCGAGATCGCGCCACTGCACTCCGGCCTGGGGGACAGAGCGAGACCCTGTCTTAAAAATAAATGAATAGAAAAGAAGAGCACACGGCAGAAACAAAGGAAGGAAGGAAGGAAGGAAGGAGGGAAGGGAGGGAGGGAGGGAGGGAGGGAGGGAGGGAAGGAGGAAGGAAAGAAGGAAGAAGGAAGGAAGAAGGAAGGAAGAAAAAGAAGGAAGGAAGGAAGAAGGAAGGAGGGAGGGAGGGGAGGGAAGGAAGGAAGGAAGGAAGGAAGGAAGGAGGAAGGAAGGAAGGAAGGAAGGAAGGAAGAAGGAAGGAAGGAAGGAAGGAAGGAAGGAAGGAAGAAGGAAGGAAGGAAGGAAGGAAGGAAGGAAGGAAGGAAGGAAGGAAGGAAGGAAGGAAGGAAGGAAGGAAGGAAGAAGGAAGGAAGGAAGGAAGGAAGGAAGGAAGGAAGGAAGGAAGGAAGGAAGGAAGGAAGGAAGGAAGGAAGGAAGGAAGGAAGGAAGGAAGGAAGGGAAGGAAGGAAGGAAGGAAGGAAGGAAGGAAGGAAGGAAGGAAGGAAGGAAGGAAGGAAGGAAGGAAGGAAGGAAGGAAGGAAGGAAGGAAGAAGGAAGGAAGGAAGGAAGGAAGGAAGGAAGGAAGGAAGGAAGGAAGGAAGGAAGGAAGGAAGGAAGGAAGGAAGGAAGAAGGAAGGAAGAAGGAAGGAAGGAAGGAAGGAAGGAAGGAAGAAGGAAGGAAGGAAGGAAGGAAGGAAGGAAGGAAGGAAGGAAGGAAGGAAGGAAGGAAGGAAGGAAGGAAGGAAGGAAGAAGGAAGGAAGAAATAAGGAAGGAAGAAGGAAGGACGGAAGAAGGAAGGAAAGAAGGAAGGAAGAAGGAAGAAGGAAGGAAGAAGGAAGGAAGGAAGGAAGGAAGGAAGGAAGAAGGAAGGACGGAAGAAGGAAGGAAGGAAGGAAGAAGGAAGGAAGGGAGGAAAGAAGGCCGAGGCGGGTGGATCACCTGAGGTCAGGAGTTCGAAACCAGCCCGGCCAACATGGTAAAACCCCATCTCTAATAAATATACAAAAATGAGCCGGGCGTGGTGGCAGGTGCGTGTCGTCCCAGCTACTCGGGAGGCTGAGGCAGGAGAATCACTTGAACCCGGGAGGCGGAGGCTGCAGTGAGCTGAGATCGCACCACCGCACTCCAGCCTGGGGGACAGAGCGAGACTCCCTCTTAAAAAAAAAGCAAACCCTCATCACAGGCAGCAGTTAGATACTATTTTCTTTGTCTACTCTCCCGATCTCTCCACTAGAGACGAGGGAACCTCACAGTCACCCCCTCACCCACCCGGCACCCGGCACAGCATCCCGGGCTCCGTGGACACTCAACGAGCATCCACGAGGCCCAGCTCAGCCCGGGCAGTGACCGAACGGAGAAAGAAAAGGGGTATTTGGGGACGGTTCCCCGGGGGTCCGTCCGTCAGCCAGAACCATTTCCAGTCTGTGTTTTTCTTCCCCGTCTCCGAGGCTGAGCAGGTGATAAATCTTTCAGCAACGTCGCGGCCTCCAGGCCGGAGCCGGCCGCCACCTACGTGGTGTGGCTCCCCCGGAACCTCCCCGCCGTCCCCGTCCCGAAATCCCGCTGCCTCGCCCCAACCCGGCCGCAGGTGCCTCGAACTGCTTCGTTCCTTCCTCGGGGTAAAAAACTAAAAATGAACGGCAGCTGTGAAAACACTCATTTTATCCAGGTGGCGAAATACATGAGGCAGGGGAGGGACCTGCCGTGAACGCCGTCCCCGTTTATCGGGATTCCCCACAGGGCCTGGGAGGTCTGGACAGGGCGGGCTCCGGGGCCCGAGAACCAGGGCAGACGGGAGCGGGGAGCAGGTGGCGGCTCTGAGAGTTTTCAGAGTGAAGATTTTCTCCCACTGAGGCGGTTGGCTCAGGACGCCCGGCCAGGAAGGGTGGGAGGCAGCTGGGCCAGCCTGTGTCTCCCTTAGACGTTCCCTGTAACCCCTCACAAGACGCCGATGCCCTGTGGCCTGTGGGCTGTGTCTGCAGCATGAAAACAATGGCTTTTATTATCTTTTTTTTTCCTATGTTATTTTTTGAGACAGAGTCTCGCTCTGTCACCCAGGCTGGAGTGCGGTGGCCGGATCTCGGCTCACGGCAACCTCGGCCTCCCGGGTTCCAGTGATTCTCCTGCCTCAGCCTCCCGAGTAGCTGGGACGACAGGCACCTGCCCCCACGCCCGGCTAATTTTGTATTTTCAGTAGAGACGGGGTTTCACCATGTTGGTCGGGCTGGTCTCAAACTCCCGACCTCAGGTGATCCGCCCGCCTCGGCCTCCCAAAGTGCTGGGATGACAGGCGTGAGCCACTGCATCCATCCTGATATCTTTATTTTTTTTTTTTTTATTGTATTTTATTGATTGATTGATGGATGGAGATACAGTTTTGCTCTTGCCGCCCAGGCTGGAATGCAGTGGCTCTACGTCAGCTCACCTCAACCTCCACCTCTCGGGTTCAAGTGATTCTCCTGCCTCAGCCTCCCGAGGAGCTGGGATGACAGATGCCGGCCACCACGCCCGGCTAAGTTTTGTATTTTTAGTAGAGACGGGGTTTCACCATGTTGGTCGGGCTGGTCTCAAACTCCTGACCTCAGGTGATGCACCTGCCTCGGCCTCCCAAAGTGCCGGGATGACAGGTGCGAGCCGCCGTGCCCAGCCTTGTTTTTATTATTTTTGAGGTGGTATCTTGCTCTGTCACCTGGGCTGGAGTCCGGTGGTGAGATCATGGCTCATGCCGGCCTCCGGCTCCTGGGCTAAAGTGAACCTCCTGCCTCAGCCTCCTCAGGAGCCGGGGGGGCGACAGGCACCCACGTCACTAGGCCCAGCTAATGTATCTTTTATTATTTTTAGAGACATGGTCTCGTTATGTGACCCAGGCTGGGGGACACTCAGACTCCTGGTCTCCGGAGATCCTCGTGCCTCGGCCTCCCAAAGTGCTGGGATTGCGGGTGTGAGCTACTGCGCCCGGCCCAAAACAAAATTTAGACAGCAAGAGAAGCACGGTGGCTCACGTCTGTCATCCCAGCACTTTGGGAGGCCGAGGCAGGCGGATCACCTGAGGTCGGGAGTTCGAGGCCAGCCCGGCCAACATGGAGAAACCCCGTCTCTACTAAAAATACAAAAATTAGCCGGGCGTGGTGGCAGGTGCCTGTCATTCCAGCTACTCAGGAGGCTGAGGCAGGAGAATGGCTTGAACCCGGGAGGCGGAGGTTGCAGTGAGCCGAGATCACACCACTGTGCTCCAGCCTGGGAGACAGAGTAAGACAGACTCCCTCTCAAAAGAGGAGAGGGGAGAGGAGGGGAAGGGAGGGAGCTGCTCATAAGAAAAATAGAGGGGCCGGGCGCAGTGGCTCACGCCTGTCATCCCAGCACTTTGGGAGGCTGAGGTGGGTGGATCACCTGAGGTCGGGAGTTCGAGGCCAGCCCGGCCAACATGGAGAAACCCCGTCTCTACTAAAAATACAAAAATTAGCCGGGCGTGGTGGCGGGTGCCTGTCATCCCAGCTACTCAGGAGGCTGAGGCAGGAGAATCACTTGAACCGGGAGGCGGAGGCTGCAGTGAGCCGAGATCGGGCCACCGCCCTCCAGCCTGGGCGACAGAGCGAGACTCCATCTCAAAAAAAATAAAATAAAATAAAAGTTCCGCGGGGAGACGAGCCAGAACGTGTATATTCCCAACCGTTCTCTAGAGACCGAGGCTGTTTGTGCCGCGACCCTTCTCAAAGTTTTCTCGAACTCATTTATTTTTTTCCTTTATCGCGTTCCAGAATTTTCTGCCAGGAGCCTGTATTGCCTTTCATTTGCCAGCAGCAGATGGAGCCCTTTTTTTTTTTAATTTTTGAAATCGAACCGCCGGTTTCTTTCTGTCTCTGTCAGGAGGATATGCTCCTGTCTTTGTCAAGAGGATATGCTACGGTGTCCAATCCCAGCGCCGCACGGACCCCGTTTTGTGGGGACACCCGTGGGCAGAGCGGGTGAGACAGGAGGGTAGAAGGTGTCCTCCGTCCTGCGGTGGGCGCGGCGCCTCGGGCTGGGTCAGGGAGCAGGTGCTGCCACGCAATGCCCTGATTATTCTATTCCGTGGCACAGCTGTGGGCAGGACCCCCTCACGCAGGTGGGCCCCAGGTGAGCAGCCCCAGGTAAACCACACCCTGCCTCACTTGGCAAGCACGCTGGGGAGGTGACCCCACCCGCAGGTCACAGGCACGGCCGTTCTTACGGGAAGCCCGGAGCGTCCTGTGTGGTGAGGTGGCCTGGAAGGCGGTGGGAGGGATTAGCCCGTCCGGGCGTCTGCTGCTGTGGCCTGACGTCGGCTCCCGGCAAACACAAGTGGGTTTCTGAGACGCAGACCCTGTGATGTGGGAGCCGGGCGCCCGGGCTGTGCGGACGTTTCTCGGTAATATTTGTCCAGAAGCGAAGATTGAAACTCTTGGCTGGAGACTGTGAGGCCACTGTAGACAGACCACGGATTCCGGCCGCGGGGAACGTGGCAATTAGCAGGATTTATGATGTTTGCACGGCTCCCAGGGGCGGGATCCTGCTGGAGGCGGCCCTGGGCAGGAGCGCGGGGTCCAGACCGTGTCTCCAGCCCGGCTTCAGATCAGGCCACGTGCTGTCCGGGCGGACCCGTTGTCAGAGATCCTCACCCGGAGATGTTACGGTTACAGGAACACGCTAGGCCGGGTGCGGGGGGCTCACACACCCTTTGGAATCCCAGCACTTTGGGAGGCTGAGGCGGGTGGATTGCTTGAGGTCGGGAGTTCAAGACCAGCCTCGCGTCTGGTAGAGACGGCGAAACCCTGTGTCTACTAAAAACACAAAAATTAGCCGGGCGTGGTGGCGGCTCATGCCTGGAGTCCCAGCTACTCGGGAGGCTGAGGCAGGAGAATCGCTTGAGCCCGGGAGGCGGAGGTTGCAGTGACCAGAGATTGGGCCACTGCACTCCAGCCTGGGTGACAGAGACTCTGTCTCAGAGAAAAAAAAAAGGAATGAATTAATAATGTTTACCGGCCGGGCTCAATGGCTCACGCCTGTCATCCCAGCACTTTGGGAGGCTGAGGCGGGTGAGGTCGGGAGTTTGAGACCAGCCTGGCCAACATGGAGAAACCCCGTCTCTACTAAAAAAATACAAAATTAGCCAGGTGTGGTGGCAGGCACCTGTCATCCCAGCTACTCGGGAGGCTGAGGCAGGAGAATCGCTTGAACCCGGGAGGCGGAGGTTGAGGTGAGTCGAGATCACACCACTGCACTCCAGCCTGGGTAACGAGAGTGAAACTCAAGTCTTAAAAAAAGAAAACAAAAGTATTTACTAAACAGACTGAGACTTGGGAGCGTCCTAATTAAAATTATTAATTAATAATTTATAATAATAAATTAATAATTTATTCTAACATATATAATATATATATATATAGGCATTTCTAATTTTGCGCTAAACATAATACTAATTCTTGGCCGGGCGCAGCGGCTCACGCCTGTAATCCCAGCACTTTGGGAGGCCGAGGCGGGCGGATCACGAGGTCAGGAGATTGAGACCAGCCTGGCTAACACGGTGAAACCCCGTCTCTACTGAAAATACAAAAAACTAGCCGGGCGAGGTGGCGGCGCCTGTAGTCCCAGCTACTCGGGAGGGTGAGACAGGAGAATGGCGTGAACCCGGGAGGCGGAGGTTGCAGTGAGCTGAGATCCGGCCACTGCTCTCCAGCCTGGGCCACAGAGCGAGACTCCGTCTCAAAAACAAAGAAACAAACAAACAAAAAATGTTGCAAAAGGTGAATTCTAGGTTCTGCCCGTGTTACGTACCGCGGTAAACGGACAGGAGAACAAGACTGGGACAGCATTCATCGGCCACAATGTGAAAACCAGGCCTTCATCCGTTTTTTATCATGAATTTCAGACGGTCAGTCAGGGCAACTCCAGAAGCAGGTATTTGGTTGAAGAGCCGCGTGAGTCCACGCCACCTGGGGTGCTCGGATGGTTAATTGCTAAATAATTAGAGAAAATTGGTGACTTCTCTCATCTCTCTTTCATCTTTCATCTGCGGCTAATGAGAATTCTGCAGCTCGGAGGGTGAAAGTTAAAATCCAGACGCTTCCGGTTCTATTCTAATGATGTTCCGGATGCCGCGGCCCAGGCACAAAGCAAGCTGTTTTGTACCATTTGGACTTTTTTTTTTTTTCCTAAATGTCATAAGGGAAATTTAATTCCTTTTAATTAAACGTCTTTAAAAGCCCATCCCTTCAGTCTTTGAGCTCCTCTGCTCGGGCTGCTCCCACGCTGTGCAATGTCCTTCCATTCTCCATAAATCCCCTCATTCCTTCCTTGCAAAAAAAATAAAAAATAAAACAGGGCCAGGCGCGTGGCTCAAGCCTGTCATCCCAGCACTTTGGGAGGCCGAGGCGGGCAGATCACGAGGTCAGGAGATGGAGACCATCCTGGCTAACACGGTGAAACCCCGTCTCTACTAAAAATACAAAAATTAGCCGGGCGAGGTGGTGCGCACCTGTCATCCCAGCTACTCAGGAGGCTGAGGCAGGAGAATCGCTTGAACCCGGGAGCGGAGGTTGCAGTGAGCCGAGATGGCACCACCGCACTCCAACCTGGACATCAGGAGCGAAACTCTGTCTCAAAACTAATAATAATAAAATAATTTTAAAAATAGGCCGGGCGCGGTGGCTCACACCTGAAACCCCAGCACTTTGGGAGGCCGAGGCTGGTGGATCACCTGAGGTCAGGAGTTCGAGACCAGCGTGGCCAACACGTCGAGACCCCGTCTCCATTAAAAATACAAAAATTAGCCAGGCATGGTGTGGGCACCTGTCACCCCAGCTACTCAGGAGGCTGAGGCAGGAGAATTGCTTGAACCCAGGAGGCGGAGGTTGCAGTGAGCTGAGATCGCACCACTGCACTCCAGCCTGGGCCACAGAGCAAGACTCCTTCTCAAAAAACAAAACAAAACAGAATAAAAATTGGCTGGGCGTGGTGGCAGGTGCCTGGAATCCCAGCTACTCAGGAGGCTGAGGCAGGAGAATCACTCGAACCCAGGAGACTGAGGTTGTGTTGAGCTGAGACTGCACCACTGCACTCCAGCCTGGGCGACAAGAGCGAAACTCGGTCTCAAAAACAAGAATCATCATCATCAAATAAATAAAAAATAGAAGGAGCCATTTCCCCTGCAATGGGTGTGACATGCTTCTCAGCATGACTGTGGGCAGCAGCCGGCCCTTGCCCTGCAGTCCAGCTGCACCTGCTCCTGCCCCGGCCCCGGCTGACCGAGCTCTGTTTGTGTCTCCCCCGTTATCACCCAGCAACGGAGACCTAAACACAGCTGAGCCGCACAGACAAGGGCCTCCGGGTGGCAACCACACAAGTCCTCCTTCTGCAGAGAAAAAGACCTAAGTCCCGGGGATTGGGGGTCTCCTCTGCTCTGCACCCCACACCCCACCCCCCGAGGTCTCCGGCAGCACCGAGCTCGGCCGTGGGCCCTGGAGGAAGGAGGGAGACGCTGTGTCAAGGTTCCCCGCGGGTGGCACCCAGCGCCCTTCTCATTCGGAAGGTGGCACATTCTCCAGGCCTGAGGTCATGCTGGCTACGAGGGGGCCTGGCTCGTTTTTTGGAAGGGCAGGCACTGTGGAGGCTGTGGGGCTCCCGGCTTCTCCCCAGCTTCCTTCCTCCCCGACCAGCCCAGCGGAAAAGCAAAATTCCTCCTGCAGACCTCAGAGCTCCAGCATCTCCGGCATCCAACCGCCCCGGGCCTCTGCAAGCCGCCCTGACCGCAGATGCCAAGCGGGATGTCTAAATCGGGCGCGTGCATTCCTGCCGCACGGCGTGACCCCCGGTGAATCCCTGGCAGGGGGCGGCTGTCCTGGTCATGGAATGTGTGGACGGAATGTTGGGGCCAGGAGAGCTGTTGAAAGCTCGTCCCCGGCGCCCACCCAGACTCTGAGACTATTTCCAGGATGGGGGAGCGGACACGGCCCCTTTCGGCCCTCGGAATTCCTGGCGGGGCTGCCCAGCTGGCTTTGCAGAGAGGCAGAACCACAGCTGTGCTTTCCTGGGTGCTCTCTCCATTCTTATTTAAATCTCGCGGATCTAAAAGAAAAACCCTTTTCTATCTTCCTCTAGGAGGCTTGAGACTCTGTGCCTAGCGGGTCCGTGGTCCCCCAGCTCTATTTTCACAGAGCATTGATTTTTTTATTTTTATTTTTTTAGACAGAGTCTCGCTGTCGCCCAGGCTGGAGTGCAGTGGATCTCGGCTCACTGCAATCTCCGCCTCCCGGGTTCAAGCGATTCTCCTGCCTCAGCCTCCCGAGTAGCTGGGATTGGAGGCACCTGCCACCACACCCGGCTAAATTTTGTAATTTTCATAGAGATGGGGTTTCACCGTGTTGGCCAGGCTGGTCTTAAACTCCCGACCTCAAGTGATCCGCCTGCCTCGGCCTCCCAAAGTGCTGGGATGACAGGTGTGAGCTGCCGCGCCCGGCCGAAAAGGACTAATTTTATGCTATGTTTCACGTCAATACAAGTAAATAAGTAAATCAAACTTCAGCCCCCATCCCCACCTGAGAGGCCTCAGGGCCTCTGTTCCTGCAGGTCCCTGCACCTGGGACTCGGTTCATCCGTCCATCATCTATCCATCCATCGCCCACCCCTCTGCCACCTGTCTATCCTAGTACTGCCTGTCTATCCATCCATCTTCCATCTATCCACCCACTCATACATCCATCATCTGCCCATCTATCCATCAGCCACCCCTCTGCCATCTGTCTATCCTACTACTGTCTATCCACCCATCCATCATCCATGTATCCACCCGTTCATCCGTCCGTCATCTATCCATCCGTTCATCCATCCATCATCTATCCATCTATCCATCAGCCACCCCTCTGCCATCTATCCTACTACTGTCTCTATCCATCCATCATCCATCTATCCATTGGTTCATCCGTCCATCATCTATCCACCCGTTCATCCGTCCATCATCTATCCATCCGTTCATCCATCATCTGCCCATCTATCCATCAGCCACCCCTCTGCCATCTGTCTATCCTACTATCTATCCATCCATCATCCATCTATCCACCTGTTCATCCATCCATCATCTATCCATCCGTTCATCCATCCATCATCTATCCATCCATTCATCTGTCCATCATCTGCCCATCTATCCATCAGCCACCCCTCTGCCATCTGTCTATCCTACTATCTATCCATCCATCATCCATCTATCCACCTGTTCATCCGTCCATCATCTATCCATCCGTTCATCCATCCATCATCTATCCATCCATTCATCTGTCCATCATCTGCCCATCTATCCATCAGCCATCCCTCTGCCATCTGTCTATCCTACTATCTATCCATCCATCATCCATCTATCCACCTGTTCATCCATCCATCATCTATCCATTCATCCATCAGCCACCCCTCTGCCACCTATCCTACTACTGTCTCTCTATCCACCCATCCATCCATCATCCATCTATCCACCCGTTCATCCGTCCGTCATCTATCCATCTGTTCATCCATCCATCATCTATCCATCCGTTCATCCATCCATCATCTATCCATCCATCCATCAGCCATCCCTCTGCCATCTGTCTATCTTAGTACTGCCTGTCCATCCAACTTCCATCTATCCGTCCATTCATCTGTCCATCATCCACCCATCTATCCATCAGCCACCCCTCTGCCATCTGTCTGTCCTACTACTGTCTATCCACCCATCCATCATCCATCTATCCACCCGTTCATCCGTCCATCATCTATCCATCCGTTCATCCATCCATCATCTATCCATCCGTTCATCCCATCCATCATCTATCCATCCATCCATCAGCCATCCCTCTGCTATCTATCTATCTTAGTACTGCCTGTCTATCCATCTTCTGTCTATCCTACTTCCATGTATCCATACGTTCATCTGTCCATCATCTGTCCATCATCTGTCCATCTATCCATCAGCCATCCCTCTGCCATCTGTCTATCCTACTACCATCTCTCTATCCACCCATCATCCATCTATCCACCCATTCAAGCCATAGATTCCATTGAGCTATGGATTCCATTTAGAGAACCCATGTGACCAGGTCACGTGGCAGGATCTTGTTCAGAACCCCAAGGACGTCTGACGCTGGGCCCAGTGGCTCACACCTGTAGTCCCAGCACTTTGGGAGGCCGAGGTGAGACGACGGCTTGAGGCCAGGACTTTGAGACAGGCCAACACAGCAAGATGTCAACTATACACATTTTTTTTTTTAAACGGAGTCTCGCTCTTGTTGCCAAGGCTGGACGGAGTGCGGTGGCACAATCTTGGCTCAGTGCAACCTCCGCCTCCCGGGTTCAAGTGATGTCTGGCTAATTTTTTGTATTTTCAGTAGAGACAGGTTTTCACGATGCTGGCCAGGTGAGTCTCAAACTCCTGACCTCAAGTGATCCGCCCACGTCAGACTCCTAAAAGTGCTGGGATCACAGGCGTGAGCCACCGTCCCCAGCCTCGGACCCTATTTGGAAATAGCGTAGACATGAGATGAAACCCCATCTCTTTTTTTTTTTTTTTTTTTTTGGAGACGGAGTCTCGCTGTGTCGCCCAGGCTGGCATGCAGTGGCGCGATCTCGGCTCACTGCAAGCTCCGCCTCCCGGGTTCCCGCCATTCTCCTGCCTCAGCCTCCCGAGTAGCTGGGACTACAGGCGCCGCCACCTCGCCCGGCTAGTTTTTTGTATTTTTTAGTAGAGACGGGGTTTCACCGTGTTAGCCAGGATGGTCTCGATCTCCTGACCTCGTGATCCGCCCGTCTCGGCCTCCCAAAGTGCTGGGATGACAGGCGTGAGCCACCACGCCCGGCCAAAACCCCATCTCTAGAAAGAATACAAAAAATTAGCTGTGTGTGGTGGTGGGCGCCTGGAATCCCAGCTACTGGGGAAGCTGAGGCAGGAGAATCGCTTGAACCCGGGAGGCGGAGCTTGCAGTGAGCCGAGCTTGCACCACTGCCCTCCAGCCTGGGGGACAGAGCAAGACTCTGTCTCAAAAAAAAAAAAAAAAGTGTGTTTCTGCACGGAAATGCCTGACAGAGCCTTGAAGGTGGGGATTAAGAGTGAATCGCATTCCTGGGATTCTGGAACCAGAAAGTCACGGCAGCACTAACGCAGCGCGTGGCCGAGGCTTCCTGAAATCTGCTGCTCCCTGACCTCTGGGGCACGAAGAAGAGGCCTGAAAATAACCGGAACGGCTCCCGGACGGCAGCTGTTCTCCCCGGAGGCGTCCCTTCCACACAGGCTCCTTCGGAAGAAAAAGACGGCAGATGGTGCCCGCCCAGCGAGCCCACGGCCTCTTCAGTCCTGGAGGGTGTGTGTGTGCGGGGGGCGGGGGCAGGCGGAGACGGCCGTGGTGTCTGGGGCAGCCTCCTCCGGCCACTTCTCAGCAAGTCCCTCCGACCACGTCCGGATTTTCTGCTCACACGCAGTGCATTCGCTGTTGCAGTGACAGGGGGGTTGCCAGGGAGTAAAGTGACCACACATCGGCAGCTTAAAACAACAGGAATCCATCCTGTCCTTGTCCTGGACGTATTATGAGTCTGAGATGAAGGTGTCTCAGGGTCACACTCCCTCCAGAGGCTCTAGGGGAGGGTCCTTCCTGCCTCTCCCACCTCCTGGGGGCTCCAGGCATCCCTGGGCTTGTGGCCGCATCACTCCAGTCTCTGCCTCCGTCTCCACGTGGCCTCCTCCTCTGCGTCTGCGTCTCCTCTTCTGTGTCTCAGAAGGACACCCGTCATTGGATTCAGGACCGGTCCCACTCCAGGACGATCTCATCTCCAGGTCCTTCAGTTAATCACATCTGCAAGGACGCTATTTCCAAATAAGAAGCCAGGCCGTGGGCGGTGGCTCACACCTGTCATCCCAGCACTTTGAGAGGCCGAGGCGGACAGTTCCCTTGAGGTCAGCAGTTCGAGACCAGCCTGGCCAACGTGGCGAAACCCCGTCTCCACTAAAAATACAAAAATTAGCCGGGCGTGGTGGCAGGTGCCTGTCATCCCAGCTACTAGGGAGGCTGAGGCAGGAGAATCGCTTGAACCCGGGAGGCGGCGTTTGCGGTGAGCTGAGATTGCATCATTACACTCCAGCCTGGGCGACAGAGCAAAAACTACGTCTCAAAAAAAAAAAAAAAAAAGAAAAAAAAAAGAGAGAGAGACAGAGAGAGAGAAAAGAAAATGCCGTCTGCGTGTCCTTTGCAAACATTTCCTCCCAAAAGTCTCCTAGAATATGATAAAAAGCCACCGAGAATCTGGGTCCACTCGTCCCAGGCTCACAGTCTTTTCATTTCTGGCCGCCGATTCCCAGGCTTGACACGGTCCCACCCCCGGCTCTGAGCCCCGTCCGCACCCTGGAAGTCACAAACCTCATCTCACGGGCTGGCGACGGCCGTGTCGGCCGGGATGGGCTTCTGATCCTCCATCACCCCCAAAGATTTAATCTTCCCCTTTTCTAAATTCATCTTAGGCGATCGTTGCCAGGTGCACCCGGCCCAGCAACTTCTGACAAGGCGACCTCACCGGTCCCTGGAATCTCCGCGACTTCATGTAAACAGCGGCACGTGGCGGCCGCCTCTGGCCCTCGGCCCCGCATCCGTCGCCTGGTCTCGCTTCCATTAATTCTTCATTGGTGACCACACGACGTTTTTTTTTTTTTTTCCTTTTAAACGGAGATGTGATGAGTAAGGGAATCAGAGAAGGCCGGGGCCCTCGCCATGCAAGGCACATTTCGGCCCCCGATAGAATACTGAATGGCCTTCATTATTTCTTCCAGTAGCGGACGTCTGATGGCTGGAGCCGTGGTATTTCCACACGCCATCCATCCCCGCGGCCGCGGCGGCACGCTGAATATTCCGACTAAATTGGAACGTGTTCCCTGTGAATAAGGGATTTCATTCAACCCTGGAAGATACACCGTCTCCGGGGAGAGGAAACTGAGTTGAAGGTTTTGCTGAAGATCGTATTATCAAAACACAGAGTTTCTTTTCCTCGTCGTCAAAACCTGACACACGGCCGTGGGGGACCGACAGGCCAGCAGAGGATTCAATTAGAGATGAAAACGGAAATCGGGCCTTTTCCCACTTACCTTTTATTTTGCCAAGCAAGTGGCGGCGGAGGCCGCTCGGGACAAAAGCGGGGGCTCGTGTGAAGGGTTCCTGGTTTCTGGAAGATGGATGAGGACACGGCCTGAAGCAGTGACGAAGAGGCAGGAATATACCTTCACGGGCACGGTCTCTCCAGGGAGCTCATGAAAAGCCCCACAGCTTGCTCACGTCCCTGGGAACCCTGACACACAGCACCCTTTCCGTCCTGCCTTTCGCAGGTTTGGCAGGAGGCATCCGTCAGAATGCCTGGCCTCTTCCCGACACAGTTACGGTCTTTTTTTTTTTTTTTTTTTTTTTTTTTTGGAGGGAGTCTCGCTCTGTCGCCCAGGCCGGAGTGCAGTGGCGCCATCTCGGCTCACTGCAACCTCCGCCCCCACCGGGTTCAAGCCATTCTCTTGCCTCAGCCTCCCGGGTACCTGGGATTCCAGGTGCCCGCCACCACATCCGGCTAATTTTTGCATTTTTTTTTCTTTTTCCTGAGACGGAGTCTCGCTCTGTCGTCCAGGCTGGAGTGCAGTGGCCGGATCCCAGCTCACTGCAAGCTCCGCCCCCCGGGTTTACGCCATTCTCCTGCCTCAGCCTCCCGAGTAGCTGGGACCACAGGCGCCCGGCACCTCGCCCGGCTAGTTTTTTGTATTTTTAGTAGCGACGGGGTTTCACCGTGTTGACCAGGCTGGTCTCGATCTCCTGACCTTGTGATCCGCCTGCCTCAGCCTCCCAAAGTGCTGGGATTACAGGCGTGAGCCACCGCGCCCGGCCTAATTTTTGCATTTTTAATACAGACGGGGTTTCACCATATTGGCCAGGCTGGTCTCGAACTCCTGACCTTGTGATCCGCCCACCTCGGCCTCCCAAAGCGCTGGGATTACAGGTGTGACCACAGCACTCTGGGAGGCCAAGGCAGGAGGATCGCTTGGGGTCAGGAGTTTGAGACAAGCCTGGGCAACAAAGCAAGACGCCCACCTCTACAAAAAGATGCAAAAATTAGCCAGGTGTGGTGGCACATACCTGTGTTCCCAGCCACTTGGAGGGTGAGGTGGGAGGGTTGCTTGAGCCTGGGAGGTTGAGGCTACAGAGAACTATGATCACACCACTGCACTCCAGCCTGGGCGACAGACAGAGCAAGACCCTGTCTCAAAAATAAATAAATAAAGGCCGGGCGCGGTGGCTCACGCCTGTCATCCCAGCACTTTGGGAGGCTGAGGCGGGTGGATCACGAGGTCAGGAGATCGAGACCATCCTGGCTAACACGGTGAAACCCCGTCTCTACTAAAAATATAAAAAATTAGCCGGGCGAGGTGGCGGGCGCCTGTAGTCCCAGCTACTGGGGAGGCTGAGGCAGGAGAATGGCGTGAACCCGGGAGGCAGAAATTGGATTGAGCTGAGATCGCGCCACTGCACTCCAGCCTGGGCGACAGAGCGAGACTCTGTCTCCAAAATAAAAAATAAAAAACAGAGAAAAAGAAAAGAACCTTCACACAAAACTCATAGCTACTTTGAGAGAAAACTGACTTTACGTCAAACTTACGTGCATTTGTGGCTGCTTTGGAGTCAACTGACAGAAACAGAGATTATTTGTTTGTTTTGTTTTATTTTTGAGACAGAGTCCCGCTCTGTCGCCCAGGCTGGACTGCAATGGCATGATCTCGGCTCACTGCAATCTCAGTCTCCAGGGTTCAAGCGATTCTCCTGCCTCAGCCTCCCGAGTAGCTGGGATGACCGGCATCTGCTACCATGCCTGGCTGACATTTGTATTTTTAGTAGAGACGGGGTTTCACCGTGTTGGTCAGGCTGGTCTCGCTCTCCAGACCTCGTGATCCGCCCGCCTCGGCCTCCCAAAGTGCTGGGATGACAGGCGTGAGCCACCGCGCCCGGCCAGGATTTCTTTCTTTCTTTCTTTTTTCTTTTTTTAAGTCATCATGCGGAATGCAAGCAGCAGATATAAACTTGATCCCTGTTTGACCTCTCACTGCATACGCCTAGCTGGGAGCTTTGGGCCAGCCCAGGACCAGGGAGATCCTACACCTGCCAGGCGCTTCCTCTGGGGCATCTCCAGGTCTGGAGCTTTAGCGTTCGATCAACCACCCAGGGCTGCGGTGCGAAGGCCGACTGATATCCAGAGCACGTCATGCAGGGGGTGAGTTTGCACTTCTGAGCAGCTGCAGGTGTGTGAACCTCACAACGTGGGGCCCTGTGGGCTGCAGAGGCTGTGGCCACACAGGACACCCGGGCTCAGGTGGGTGAAGGGAGGAGCTGCTCTCCCTCTACAACCGTCGTGGCTCCCACCTTCCTCACCCCCCAAGGAAGCTCCGGGATCTTCCTCTCTACTCTTCCCTCCCCGTTCTCGCTTTTTATTTTTACTTATTTTTTTGAGATGGAGTCTCGCTCTGTCGCCCAGGCTGGACTGCAGTGGCACGATGCCGGCTCACCGCAACCTCCGCCTCCCGGGTTCAAGCGATTCTCCCGCCTCAGCCTCCCAAGTAGCCAGGATGACGAGCACCCGCCATCATGCCCAAGTAATTTTTGTAGATACGGGGTTTCACCCTGTTGGTCAGGCTGGCCTCGAACTCCTGACCTCAGGCGTTCCCCCGGCACCTCGGCCTCCCAAAGTGCTGGGATGACAGGTGTGAGCCACCACGTCTGGTTGCTTTTTAAAAATTAATGCTTTTAAGGACAGGGTCTTTCACTCCTGCCTAGGCTGGAAAGCGGTGGTGAGATCTCGGTTCACTGAATCCTCAACCTCCCAGGCTCAATCGATCTTCGCACCTCAGCCTCCCGAGTAGCTGGGACCACAGGTGCACACGACGATGTCCAGCTAACTTTTTTACATTTTCTCTAGAGATGGGGTCTTGCCATGTTGCCCAGGCTGGTCTTGACCTCCTGGGTTCAAACAATCCTCCTGCCTCGACCTCCCAAAGTGCTGGGATGACAGGCGTGAGCCATTGCACCCGGCCTGCCCTCACCGTTGTCTCCCCAGGACGATTCCGCTGGCCACCCAGCAGCCCTGCAAGACGGACAGACCCAAACGGGCAGGGCGTCCATCCTGCTGTAGGGCAGCTTGGATAATTGGAGCTGGCCACATGCCAGCAAGCTCTGCACACCTCACGCCCTGCCAGCCTGGGGGCCCGACAGCACCTCTTTGTTCTCCCACAGCGGAGCCTGCGCCGAGGCCCCAGCGCACACTGAAGAAACATTCTGTTTCTGCCCTGAGTTTATTTCTGTCCTGTTGGCCCTGGGCCTCGCCACTGCGCCCCAGGACCCTGGCAGATAAAGCTCTCTTGTGCTAGCGTTGAAAGGAACCCTTCCCCCTCACAACCGCAGTGATGCCTCACACAGGGACTCAATGAACACCACGTTTGTTCTTTGAAAAGATGCCTGTGTAGGAGACACACTCTAAACAGAGATCTGTATTAATATATCCACTTCCCCGTAGAAATCACGGCGTCGCGCACACACACACACACACACACACACGTGTGCTTCCCGGTTAGTCAAAATAAGTTCACAGAATTCCTGCGTGATGCGGCTCTTCTGACCAAGAGCGCTCGGATTTTTATGTCCGGTCGTGGAACACAACCTGAGATTGAAATCAGGACGGACGCAACACAAAACCGTCGTTGATGAGTGACTGACGCCGGGCGCGGTGGCTCACGCCTGGAATCCCAGGAGGCCAAGACAGAGGCAATGGCAGGAGGAGGGCTTGAGGCCAGGAGTGTGAGACCAGCTTGGGCAACAGAGCCAGACCTTCTCCCTATCAACAACAAAATTAAAAATTAGCCAGGCATGGTGGCGTGTGCCTGTTGTCCCAGCTGCTTGGAAGGCTGAGGTTGGAGGATTGCTTGAGCCGGGAGATCAAGGCTGCACTGAGCTAAGATCGCAGCTTGGGTGACAGACCAAAACCCTGTCTCAAACGAACGAAAAGAGTTACTTAGGCCGGGCGTGGTAGCTCACGCCTGTAATCCCAGCACTTTGGGAGGCCGAGGCGTGTGGATCATTTGAGGTCAGGAGTGCGAGACCAGCCTGGCCGACATGGTGAAACCCCGTCTCTACCAAAAATACAAAAAATTAGCCAAGCGTGGTGACGGGCGCCTGTAATCCCAGCTGCTCAGGAGGCTGAGGCAGGAGGATCCCTTGAACCCAGGAGGCAGAGGCTGCAGTGAGCCGAGATCTCACCATTGCACTCCAGCCCGGGCAACAGAGCGAGGCTCCATCTCAATAAATAAATAAATACGTAAAACTCCAAAAAAGAGTTACTTATTGAGTCTAGCTGGATTGATGCAGCTCAGAAGTAGGAGACCCTGGCTCATAAAAGACCTTGAATTTACTCTAAAAGGGTGCAAACCCAGCTGAAACCCTATTTTGATAAAAACATGAATAAAAGGGGGGGGTGGGGAAGACGTAAAGGAAAGAGGTGCATGTGTGCCAGAGAGAGGATAATGCAATGTCTTGATGGACACTGTTGAAAGCACAAACAGACACAACTCCTGGGTCAAGTTATTTAAAGAACTAACGTCACATCCCCGGACGTAGACGATTTTTGCAATTTTCAAAGCAGTGGACGCTCATCCCAGCGCTCCAACGTTTACAGGGGTCCAACGCCTCCAACCTGTTTTTACTGTCTGATAAGCAAAGCTAACAGAAACGGGGCCCTTTGGGTCCCACGGAGCCCGTTATATTGAAAAGTTGCATTTATTTTTCCCCCGCGCGCTCCCGCAGGCCGCACGCTCGCTCCCGAGCTCGGCGGGCGCGCACCCCGCATGCTCGCTCGTTCCCGGTGCCTCCCACTGCGCAGGCGCACTCCCGTCCCCCAGCCCCGCCCGCTCACACACCCTCCAGCCTCTGCCTCGCGCCCCGCGGGCAGGCACTGCGCATGCTCACCCGACCGGCCTCCCGAACGAAGCGCCTCCACCGCTACGCACGGCGCATGCTCCATGCGGAGGCTGCCCCTCCCCTCGCTCTGGCAGGCACGCACTGCGCATGCTCGCATCTCCGCCGCTCTAAGGCCGCCTCGCCGCCATGGGCCGCACCTCTTAAATTCCTAAACGCAGAAAGGGCTCGGGCGGGACGGCCGCCACAGCCCCTCCTCCGTCCTGACCGCAGCCGCTTGGCCCCACCAAAGCCTCCTGCAAAGGCTCCGAGGGCCGCGGTGCGCGCGGGGGCCAGCGGCGGCGTCGCCCGGTGATGACGTCGTCGCGATGACGCGGCGCAGTGACGTGAACGCGGGCGCCGTTGTTTGGGACGCGCCCGTTTTGAAGCTGCCCTGAGCGGCGCGGGCCGGACCGCGCCCCGTCCTCGGTCTCCCCGAACCCCGCGAGTCTGCCCAGTTCCCGAGGCGCGGGCCCTGTTCCCTGCGCCGCGCCCCCTCAGCGGGCGGGGCTCGCATCCCCCGGGTCCGTCCGGGCCGGACCGAAGCCCCCGGGGCGGGGTGCGGGCGTTCCGGGGCGCCCCGGGCCCAGCCCCCGCCATGCCGCCCGGCAAGGTCCTGCAGCCGGTGCTGAAGATGAAGGTGGACGAGCTGTTCCTCTACTGGCTCAGCGAGGCCGGCACGCAGCGGATGCTGCAGGACTGCCTGCGCCGGATCAAGGCGCCCGGGCGGGACCCGCCGACCGCGGGGGACGGGGAGCTGCCCGGGGTGTGGCCCGCAGCCCCGCTCGCCGCCCCCAGACCCGGCGGGCTCGACCTCGCGGCAACCCCCGGCCCGGGCCCCGCGCTGCCCCTGGGCGCCGCCTCCAGCCCCAGGAACGCGCCCCACGCTCGAGGCACCCGTAGATCCGCAGGGACGAGAGTAGTAAGTGACTCTTCCTTCTGCTAACACCTGCGCAGGTGGCTCTGGAAGCTTAGCGGACGCGTGGCTGCGCGGTGGAGGCAGGTGGGAGAGCGTCAGACCCCAAAACGGTTTCATATTGAGTCTGTTCCCCGCCCCGACCCGCCCCCCCCCACACACACACAGAAAGTTGCACCTGCTGAACATTCCGTCGTTGACAGTTGTCACCTAAATATCACACAATTTATAAAGGTACAAAGGCTTTCTTCCTCTTTATTTGATGCTATTCTATTCCATTCTCTTTATTTTATTTTAATTTAATTTAATTTTATCGTGAGACGGGGTCTTGCTCTGTCGCCCGGGCTGATGGCCCGATCTCGGCTCACTGCAACCTCCGCCTCCCGGGTTCAAGCGATTCTCCTGCCTCAGCCTCCCGAGGAGCTGGGATGACAGGCACCTGCCACGACGTCCGGCTCATTTTTGTATTTTTACTAGAGATGGGGTTTCACCATATTGGCCAGGCTGGTCTCGAACTCCTGACCTCAAGTGATCCGCCCGCGTCCGCCGCCCAAAGTGCTGGGATGACAGGCGTGAGCCACCGCGCCCGGCCCCTTTTTTGTTTATTTGAAATTTTTTTTTTTTTTTTTTTGAGACGGAGTCTCGCTCTGTCGCCCAGGCTGGAGTGCAGTGGCCGGATCTCGGCTCACTGCAAGCTCCGCCTCCCGGGTTCACGCCATTCTCCTGCCTCAGCCTCCCGAGTAGCTGGGACTACAGGCGCCCACAACCGCGCCTGGCTAATTTTTTGTATTTTTAGTAGAGACGGGGTTTCACCGTGGTCTCGATCTCCTGACCTTGTGATCCGCCCGCCTCGGCCTCCCAAAGTGCTGGGATTACAGGCGTGAGCCACCGCGCCCGGCCTTTATTTGAAATTTTTTTGGAGATAGGGTCTTGTTCTGTCTCCTAGACTGGAGTGCAGTGGCACAAACAGCTGGACTTCCTGCCTCAGCCTCCCCAGTAGCTGGGATTACAGGCCTGCACCATCACGCCAGGCTAATTTTTGTGTTTTTTTGTTTGTTTTTGTTTCTAGACAGGAGGTCTTGCTATGTTCCCCAGAGTACTGTATTTCTTAAACGTCATTTAATTTCACAGAAGGTGATTATTCACTGCAGGTGAGATGCACAGCCTCCGGCTAATGTGCTTGTAATCTCAGCTAAGCCGGGAGGCTGAGGCAGGAGAATCACTAGAAGCTGGGAGGCTGAGGCTGCACTCTAGCCTGGGCAACAGAGCAAGACTCCATCTCGGAAAAAACAAAACAAAACTAAACTAAAAGCAAGCACTTGGGGGGAAGAAAAGATGAGACAGGAATTTATGCTCAGTGGGTTGGCCAAGTGTATGTATGCAAGAAGTTACAGGAAGCGCTATGGATTTTCACCAAGGGAGTCCTGACACATGGGTGTTGAACAAATATGCATGTTACCTACTCCCAAGTTGATATTGCAGTGGAGACTTAACATTTAAAGGCAGTATAGTTAGGCCCCCCCAGGTCAAAAGGTGAAGCAAGTTTGCAGCCCCTCTAAACCTGCCAGAACCAGTCCGTGGTAGGTGGTTATCAGGATAAAGTGATTGCAATCAGTCTCTTTTTTTTTTTTTTTTGAGACGGAGCCTTGCTCTATCGCCCAGGCTGGAGTTCAGTGGCACCATCTGGGCTCACTGCAAGCTCCGCCTCCCGGGTTTACGCCGTTCTGCCTCAGCTTCCCGAGTAGCTGGGACTACAGGCGCCCACCGCCACCAAACCTGGCTATTTTTTTGTATTTTAGGTAGAGATGGGATTTCACCTTGTTAGGATGATCTCAATCTCTTGAGCTCGTGATCTGCCCACATCGGCCTCCCAAGGTGCTGGGATGTGCCCGCCGACAGCAGTGTATTTTTAAAAATGCTTCCTGTCGTTTTATATTATGCAGTTTAAGCCTGAAATACTCAGAATATTCCCTTGGAACTTGTTTATACCATTTGAAATTTTTTCAGCTCAACACTAGCCTCCCATCAGCAGCACTAATAAGCATGTCACGCAGTGATTATTTATGTAACACCATAGTTTTCCAGCCCCAATGGTCCAGCCTCTACTTGCTGAGGGAGAGGTGGGTGGCAATCCGAGGTGAGCTCCTTGGGTTCTAAATTCCTGGTGGTTGTCCGACGTGTTCTGATCGATCTAGAACGTTTTCCAAAAGTACGTGTGGATGAAAACGTGAACCAGAAATGGAGGCAGCTTGGAGACCGCCTGGCTCAGGCCCTCCCGATCCCGATCCAGGAGGGGACTCAGGGCCCCAGGACGCATCTCTTGAGCTCCGGCCCAATGTGCTCTCCCGGTTGCCGATGAGCTGCCATTTTGTCGTTAAACGTGTTGAATGACAGCCAGACACTAAGGTAAATGCTTGAATGTTGTGACTTTGCATGAATTCTCCTACGGCTGGGAATATCGACAGAAGGTCAGGTCTGTGCAAACAAGGCCGTCTGGGTGCATGGGAAAAGATGATATATTCTGTACATCGGGCAACAAGCCTCTAACAAGAGGAAATTAAGTTCCGAAGGTGTTCACAGCAGGGAGAGGTCGTTTCTCTCCTGGAGAAAGTTTTGAGGAGGAAGTGAGTAGCGGGACTTGGGAAATGCACTGAGTTTATTGGGTATGGGGGCGCAGGACCAAGGGAGGCCGCTCCAGGAGGGATGACGGGCAGAGTGTGAAAATGAGACCAGGCACAGTCGCTCATGCCTGTCATCCCAGCACTTTGGGAGGCTTAGGCGGGTGGATCACCTGAGGTCAGGAGTTCAAGACCAGCCTGGCCAACACGGTGAAACCCCATCTGCACCAAAAATACAAAAATGAGCCAGGCATGGTGGTGCGTGCCTGTAATCCTAGCTACTCAGGAGGCTGAGGCAGGAGAATCACTTGAACCCGGGAGGCGGAGGTTACAGTGAGCCGACATTACACCACTGCACCCCAGCCTGGACAACAGAGAGACTCTGTCTCAAAAAAAAGAAAAAAAAAAAGAAAAAGGGTAAGATGTTCAGGTCGTGTTGAGCGACTGGAGTGGTCTAACGAGAGAAGCAGAAGGAAGGATGCGTGTGGATCATGGCGTGGCGCCCGTGACTGAGCTTGTCTGGGACCTCAAGTTTGCTTTAAACGTGTCTTCCTGTTTGGGACCCGTGGCTGGCTTCAGAAGTGAATAACTTAGAAGGATGTGTCTGTTCATTGGGACAAAAGGGATGCGGAAAAGATTTTCATAAATGAAACAGCTTTTTCTCACCCACACAGGTACAAGATTGGGTATGAGCTGTCGGGAGGGTTTGTTCTAGGTCCGTTGGACTCCCCAGGCAAAGGTGAAAGGGAAGGCATGTCCGTTGTGAAAACATTATGTGGCACTTTCAAAGCGGACGTAACCAGCGCTGCCGTGGCTGTTTTACGTCATCTGCACCTTCACCGTTCCTGAGCAGAGAGATTGCACTGTGTGTTTGAAAGCGGTGCTTGCAATGGCTCCCTCCCATCTCTGGGGAAGAGACACCCGTCGTACAAATTAGAAAATGTGAGCGTTGGCCGGGTGCGGTGGCTGAATCCCAGCACTTTGGGAGGCCGAGGAGGGAGGATCACTTGAGGCCAGGAGTTTGCGCCCAGCCTGGGCAACATAGCGAGACTCCCCCGTGTCTATAAAATAATAAAATCAGCCAGGCATGGTGGTTCATGCCTGAAGTCCCAGCTGCTTGTGAGGCTGAGGCAGGAGGGTCCCAGGAGTTCGAGGCTGCAGTGAGCTATGTCTGTGCCACTGCACTCCCGCCGGGGCAACAAAGTGAGACCCTGTCTCTAAAAAAAAAAAAAAGAAAAGGAAAGGAAATGCCAGTATCGATGGGCTGATGATGCAAGCCAGGGTGCTTCTGCTGGGGGCACCCTAAATGCACCTTTAAAGTAAGTTGTTACAAGGGGAAGTAAGAACTTCATGTCGATGACCTGCTTTTTTTTTTTTTTTTTTTTTTTTTTTTTGAGGTGGAGTTTCGCTCTTGTCTCCCAGGCTGTGGTGCAATGTCACAGTCTCAGCTCCCTGTAACCTCCACCTGCTGCAGTTCAGATGATTCTCCTGCCTCAGCCTCCCAGGCAGCTGGGACTACAGGTGCCCGCCACTACACCTGGCTAATTTTTGTATTTTTAGTAGAGACGGGGTTTCACCATGTTGGCCAGGCTGGTCTTGAACTCCTGACCTCAGGTGATCCGCCCGCCTCGGCCTCCCAAAGTGCCGGGATGACAGGCGTGAGCCACCGCGCCCGGCCGTGTTCCAAAAGCCTTGTACGGAAAGAGGAAACGTGGCAGTAAAGTCCGCAGGGGCGTGTGTCACCCGGCGTGACAGGACGGGGCGCGTGGCCTGAGCGTGAGGATCGCACCTCCATGGGCTGGCTGCCCCCACATTTCGGGTTTGATCTTTGACTTTGGGAGGGAGATCGCAGGAGGTTGGCTCCTAATCTGGTTCCCCCAGCTGCGTTTGGGAGGCCGTCCGTGTGTGGTGATGGTCTGAACTCAACGGGCGGCACCTCTGCTCTGTGAGTTTGCGCCCCGCATGGTTGGGGACTGGGCGGCGCCTCTGCCCTGTGCCCTGTGAGTCTGCGCCCCGCATCGTGGGGGACTGGGTGGCGCCTCTGCCCTGTGCCCTGTGAGTCTGCGCCCCGCATCGTGGGGGACTGGGCGGCGCCTCTGCCCTGTGCCCTGTGAGTTTGCGCCCCGCATCGTGGGGGACTGGGAGGCGCCTCTGCCCTGTGAGTTTGCGCCCCCGCATCGTGGGGGACTGGGCGGCGCCTCTGCCCTGTGAGTTTGTGCCCCGCATCGTGGGGGACTGGGCGGCGCCTCTGCCCTGTGCCCTGTGAGTTTGCGCCCCGCATCGTGGGGGACTGGGAGGCGCCTCTGCCCTGTGAGTTTGTGCCCCGCATCGTGGGGGACTGGGCGGCGCCTCTGCCCTGTGCCCTGTGAGTTTGCGCCCCGCATCGTGGGGGACTGGGCGGCGCCTCTGCCCTGTGAGTTTGCACCCCACATCGTGGAGGACTGGGCGCACTTATTTAAATCGTCTCCTGGTGGTTTGAGCACACTGCCTCTGGGGCTGTCTTTAAGCTTCTGTTTGGAGACTTAGAGGGGGTCAGAGGCCGACTTCTGAATCCTCAAGGACAGTAGGGAAATGAGAAGGATGGAGGGATGCAGGGACGGCTGGAGAAGGGAGAGAGGTGGAAGAGAAGGACGTGGAGAGGGGCGTCCCCCTAAGAGGAGTGGGAAGGGGCGTTGAGGGTGGGGAGCTGCGGTGGGCGTGAGAGGTGGTGTGGAAGGTTGCAGGAGAAGAGGCCAGTCTGAGATGGCTGCAGACTGCTGGTTCCAAGTCTAGGACACTCGGGAAAAGGAAAACGATGGAGACAGGAAACAGATCAGGGGTTAGGAGGGAGGGAGGGGTGCGTCGGTGCCACACGACGTTTTTCGGGGCAGGGGCTTCTCTGCATGACCGCACAGTGGTAGATCCGTGTCATTCTGCGTTTCTGCAGACTCAACAGAGTGTGCGGCAGCGGGAGAGCCCCGTGCACGCTGTTGCCTCGGGGTGATAATGACCCGTCCAGGGAGGTTCATTGACTGTAACGGGCACAGGCGGTCACGCAGGACCTTCCTGATCGGGGACCCGGGATGTGGCCAGTTTCTGACCGTCAGCCCGCAGGTGTCCTGTCTCCTTCCCGGTGGGATGACGGTGCAGGCCCCGGAAGCTCAGCTCATCCTCGGTTAACGTGGCCCGTCCCCCTTTTCCACCGCCCCTCTTTTCTTGTTCTGAATACAGTCGCAAGCCAGTGCAGTTACCACAGTGAGCAGCGGCGGAGAAGACGAGATCCTGGATGCCCACTGCAGCTTAGCTGGATTCTAGAAACTCTTCAAGTTTGGGGAGGGGCGGAGATGCAGGCGTGCCCTGATGCTGGGGCTCCCGGGGCCTGCCGTGCGTGTGTTTGTGGAGGCGCAGCTGCACCTGGCGCGCCCTGGGCTCTGGAGGGGCGGGCCGGAGCGGGCACCGAGCCTGCAGCCAGCTCTGGTGTTGTCATGGGCCGGGGGGGGACCCTATTTCTCGGGGGGAGCGCCTTCGACTGGGTCCCCAGGCTCTCCTCTCGGGGACCTGTTGGTGCGCGCTCCGCCCGGGCTCTCCTCTCGGGGACCTGTTGGTGCGCGCTCCGCCCAGGCTCTCTCGGGGACCTGTTGGTGCGCGCTCCGCCCAGGCTCTCTCGGGGACCTGTTCGTGCGCGCTCCGCCCAGGCTCTCTCGGGGACCTGTTGGTGCGCGCTCCGCCCAGGCTCTCTCGGGGACCTGTTGGTGCGCGCTCCGCCCGGGCTCTCCTCTCGGAGACCTGTGGTGCGCGCTCCAGGGCGAGCCACGTGACCGCGCAGAAAGCGCCCCCTGCCCTGCGGGACGGCCCAGCCCGGAGCGAACGGGGAGAGGAGAGGAGAGGACCGGGGGGAGCGGAAGGCAGTGCAGGGAGCGGAGAAGGAGGAGAGGAGAGCAGCGCCGGGGGCGGCCGGGTCTGCACAGTCGCGGGTCAGGAGGGGCGGCCGCCGCCACCCCCGGCGCCATGAGCCCTCCTCAGCCAGAGGAATGCGCGCGGCGCGGGCCCCGGCCCCAGAGCGCCTGGCGGGCGACGCATGGAGCGCGCTGAGCCCGGGCCCCGCCTGCAGCGCCCCGCCGGCCCCGGCCCGGCCCTGCCCCGAGAGCGCAGCGCCCGGCCCGGCCCGCGGAGAGCCCTGCGCGCCGACGGCATGCGGCTCCGCGAGCGCTCGCTGCGCCAGGACCCCGACCTGCGCCAGGAGCTGGCCTCGCTGGCCCGCGGATGCGACTTCGTGCTGCCCTCGCGGTTCAAGAAGCGGCTGAAGGCCTTCCAGCAGGTCAGCCCCGCGCGCCCCGCGGCTGCCCCACACCGGGCGAGGCCTCCCGGCCCCGCGCGGGCCCCCCTCGCCGCTGCTGGCCGTGCACCCGCTGTCGCGTGGCGGGGACCGAACCCCAGATTTTCAGCACCAGTCGCGGGCGCGGGGGACCCGCTCGGGCCGCACACGCCGCCGAAAACCGGGTGCTGCTCGTTGGGAAGCTGTGCCAAGCTTGTTAGCAAACCCGGGCTTTGGAAAGAGCCCCCGCTTCTTTCCCGGGAGTTTTGGCTGTGAGTGCGCGCCTCGCTGGGATCCACCAAGGCAGGGGGGTGGGGGGGTGAGAACCGTCAGTGCCTGGGAGGCATCTCTGCAGGCAGATTTTTAATTTAAATAACACCTTGCGCCGCTGGTAACAAACCCCGGGAAACTCCTTCACCCTTTGTCAAGGCGTCGGGCGGGTGCACCTTCCCCGGCGTGACTGCAATGCCCCGCGTTCCTTCCCACTGGCTAACTGCTTCAAAAGAGTCGGTTGAGATATCGCTCACATACCGTGCTATTTATGCAGCGTGGTTTCAGTCAGTCACTTGCCGGCTTTGAAATTTATTTATTTTTACTTTTATTTATTATTTATTTATGTTGACACGTTGTCTCTCTGTTGCCCAGGCTGGAGTGCAGCGGCGCCATCTCGGCTCACTGCAACCTCCGCCTCCCGGGTTCAAGTGATTCTCCTGCCTCAGCCTCCGGAATAGCTGGGATGACAGGCACCTGCCACCAGGCCCAGCTAGTTTTTGCGTTTGTGGTAGAGACGGGGTTTCACCATGTTGGCCAGGCTAGTCTTGAACTCTTGACCTCAGGTGATCCGCCCACCTGGATCTGGGATTAGGGGCATGAGCCTCGGCCCCAGCCGGCTTTGAAATTTAATCTCAGTTCTCACTAGTGCTCAGGGAGGTAACATTTGTGTGTGCACGCCGTGTATATTGTATAAGTTAGTTTTACGAGTACCATGTGGTTTAAACGTGTAAGTCTTCCCGGGACAGCCCCGATATAATTTGAGAACTTAGGGTTTGGCTGTGGCCGAATCTGATCCGAGTCTCATCCAGGCAGGGGGTGCGTGGCGGGCGCCTCACACCCACGGGGTCCATCAGACCCACTTTTCACACTCGGTTCCAGGAGTCTGGAACTGGTGGCCTAAACCTCAAGTTGAACCAGAGCATCCTGCTTTTAGGGGGAGGGAGACCCACTTCTTTCTGTTGATATTTTAATTGAAATTTTTTCTCTCAGATCACATCAACTTTTACACTCCTTCAGAGTTTTGTCTGACCTCTGTCTTCCAGGTTTTGACATTTTGCCTGTAAGTGGATAAGGGCAAGGCTGGTTTTGTTAAAATGGTCTTAACCTGCAGACCATGAGAGTGAGAATCAGCCCCGTGCGGGATTTGCGTTAGACGGTGGCAGGTGCGTGTTTGCTGGTTGCAGAGTCAGGTGATGAGCTCGCCCGTGGCTGGATGAAGCAGCCCTTCTGCCCTAGAGCGGGGCCCTGGCTCTTCTGCGGGGGGCTGGGGTGACGATGCACCTCAGTGTCCACCTCCAGGAGGCAGAGCCCGTTCCCCACAGTCTGCGTCGTTTTAGCAGGACTGTTTGTTTTTTAAAAGTCACTTTTTGGGAAACCGTGAATTCCGTTTACAGAAGTTTGTTTCCTTTTACAGAGAATCGGTTTCCACGTGTTCAGGGAGTGAGGACAGACGTTGTGTGAAATGCGTGCTGTCTGAGGGGTGGTGGAGGAATCACGGGCTTATTTTGGGGTATTTGTGGGGGCGGTGCTGGGAGACAAGCGGGCGTTTCCTGTCTGCTTTCACTCCCCGCGTGAACGTGGGCTCTGTCAGGTCCCCCCAGTTGGACACACCCTCAGGAGGGTTGTCGGGGAGCATCGGCGTTGGAGCCACTGGACGTGTCTGGGGGCCGCGCCTCCGCCCTGGGACGCTGCAGGCTGGGCAGCACGGTGCTGTCTCAGGGGTCCCGTGACAGGCACAGCCTTCCGCGGCTGACGTAGACTCTGCAGCCACGAGCCTCTGGTGGGTGCTCCTGAGCTTGTTCTTCCGAATGTGCAGACGTCCCGCCTGGGCTTCTGTTCCTGCAAACCCCCTGGCGGATGCTCCCTGCCCGGCTGGTGAACCCCGGCTCCTCCTCCTCCCGGTCACTGCCCACTTCCCAGTCACCGGCATCCTTGCCAAACCAAACCCGGTTTGGGGGGGTCAGCGACCGCCAGCCTTGGGAGGGGAACAGCATGCGTTCACGCCGTGGGTCCGGGGAGCCCCGTGTGACGACCGCGTGTTACACGTACTCTCGCCGTGGGTCCGGGCAGCCCCGTGTGACGACCGCGTGTTACACGGCACACGCTCTCACTGTAGGACCCAGCGTGTACCTGGAGCGTGGCCATGCAGCTGCCTGGCCAAGCTCTTCTTGCTGGAGCCACTCTGCCTGCGTCTGTGCCCAGGGATTCTCGGGCCTCCTGTCCCCGGGCAACAGCAGGACCGCTCAGACCTTGTTCCCAGCCCAGGACAGCTGTGCTGCCCCAGCCTGGCCCTCCCTGCCTGGGGAGTGACTCTCCCGCTCCCCACACACTGGTTCACACACAGATGCTCCTCTTCACCGGTCCTGGTCACACAGACACTGTCCAGCGTCCCCACGGGGTCCTGCGGGCGGACGCACAGACCCTGCACAGCACCGTCCACGGCTGAAAGCGCCGTGCCCAACGCGGCAGCCCCGCTGTGGTTGGAGCCGACTTCGGCGTGGTGGCAGCCTGGGCTCTGGGCATCCCCGACGCACCCGCTCTCACCG
Organism: Macaca thibetana thibetana; assembly: GCF_024542745.1. NCBI lineage: Eukaryota > Metazoa > Chordata > Mammalia > Primates > Cercopithecidae > Macaca > Macaca thibetana. The sequence goes on from NC_065598.1 coordinate 2,128,276, forward strand.
CCAGAGCACGTGCTGTTCCCCTCCCAGGGCCCGTGGTCGCTAGAACCCTTGCAGCCTTTGGTCTGGCCGGGATGCCGCCCAGGATGCCGCTCCCTGGGCAGTGGCAGGGAGAAGGTAGAGCGGGTTCCCCACCTGGCAGGGAGCCGCAGCGCAGCGAGGGGGGTTAACAGGAAACAGAAGCCCGGGCGGGAATACCCACACACAAGACCAGGCTCAGGAGTATCCGCCAGGGGCTTGTGGACGCAGGGAGGGGCCAGATCCTCCCCTCGCTGTGGTGCCCAGCATCCACTGTCCCCCCCGGCTGGTGGACAGAATGACCCCCACGTCCCCCGGCCCAGCCTTCCGAGCTCTGTGGAGACTCACACCTCACTGCAGCCGTGCGTGCAGGTGCCAGCGCCTGGGCCGCAGGGGTGGGTGCAGGTGCCGGCGCCTGGGCCGCAGGGGTGGGTGCAGGTGCCGGCGCCTGGGCCGCAGGGGTGGGTGCAGGTGCCGGCGCCTGGGCCGCAGGGGTGGGTGCAGGGCACCCCCAGTGTCTCTCGGCGTCCGTCGAGGCCCCGTGGCTCGGCCGCAGTCGTGTGTCTGAGTGAACGTTAGCCCCGTGAGCTCTGGCCGACTCAGACACGTGGACCTGCTGCGTTTCCGTGTTGATCCCTCCACAGCGGTTCTCCGTCTTTGCTAGAGAGGGGATTTTTAAACCCACACGCGGGGCCTGACTCTCTCGCCTCCGTGTTCGGCTCCTCTGTGTAAACACCGACGTTTTTGACTCCGTGTTTAGCCGTCCAGCGTGTGGTTTGCAGGTGTAGCTGGCAGCGCTCTACCAGCCCTCGCAGAGGGTCCCTGGCAGTCGAGTGCTGGGCGGAGAAGAATGCTCAGAGCTTGCAGCGGGCCCTGCCTTCCAGGGGGTGGCCGCCATCTGGGTGGGCGAGGGGCTCGGCTGGAGTGCATGAGTGTGGGTCCCGGTCGAACCCCTCCTCCCATCCCACAGCCTCCCGTGCTTCCGCCTCGCGCTGCAGGCTGGGGGCTCCTGGGGACGCGGCTGTGTGTTGCAGCCTCTACTGAGCGTGCCTTCCGCCGGCCCCCTGCTGCTCCGGCACCTCCCCTGTGGCCTTGACCGTGGTGTCTGGTGCCGCTGGGGTTGGGGCGAGGGTCCTTCCTGCTGGTCACCGCGCCTGGCCTGCTGTGCGCACCCTCTGCACACGCGGGGGTCCCGCCCGCGGCTGGTGTCACCAGAGGACGTGTGACCGTTGCACGTGGCCTGTGTTCTCGGGAAATTCACCTGCACTCATCAAGCGCTTGAATTTCTGTTTCTGCAACAGGCGGCATATCGGTGTTAGGCTCAGCCTTTGTGTTTGGTCGTATATGGACGTGTTTTGCAACACTGTGGGTGTGCTGTGGGAGGGCGACACGTATCTGTGGCTACTGGAATTGTGACGAGTCAGGGAGCTGCCGTCTCCGTGCCCTCAACAGAAATAGCTTGTCGGGAGGCAGGGCCTCGCCTTGATCGGTGTGCTTCGGGTGGCGGGCGCTTGACGAAGCACTTTGTAAAGTCCACGTGTGGAGGAGGATTTAAAGTGGGTGGCCGGGCCGCCCGAGGCCCCTCTGGTTTGTCTGAACTGTTTAACGAAGAGGCAGCTGACTTTAGAATTCTTCTTCCACATCCCGGCAGCTGTTTTTGCTCCTTGTGTGTTTACCGTGGATGCCTGGCCTCCCCGGCTACGCTCGGGGCAGGGCCGCAGTCCCTGTGATTCCTTCACAGTCCACTGAGACCTGCTGCTCGGCCCGAGAGGCGGCCATTTCTCAAGTGCGCTGTGCGTGTTGAAAAGAATGTGTGCCCTGCAGCTGTGCTGGGGCCGAGTCTATTTCTGTCCATGAGATTAAACTTGTAAATCCCGAGCCTGCATGGGTGGCTGTGCTGTTTGTTGTTCCGTCTCTCGTCTGTTGGTGCCCAGGGTGGGGGCCCCAGCTTCCCCCTGTCGGTGCCCAGGGTGGGGGTCCCGGCCTTCCCCGTGTCGGTGCCCAGGGTGGGGGCCCCAGCTTCCCCCTGTCGGTGCCCAGGGTGGGGGTCCCGGCCTTCTCCGTGTCGGTGCCCAGGGTGGGGGTCCCAGCTTTCCCCCCATCAGTGCCCAGGGCGGGGGTCCCGGCCTTCCCCGTGTCGGTGCCCAGGGTGGGGGTCCCAGCTTTCCCCCCATCAGTGCCCAGGGCGGGGGTCCCGGCCTTCCCCGTGTCGGTGCCCAGGGCGGGGGTCCCGGCCTTCCCTGCATCAGTGCCCAGGGCGGGGGTCCCGGCCTTCCCCCTGTCGGTGCCCAGGGTGGGGTCCCGGCCTTCCCTGCATCAGTGCCCAGGGTGGGGGTCCCGGCCTTCCCCGTGTCGGTGCCCAGGGTGGGGGTCCCAGCTTTCCCCCATCAGTGCCCAGGGTGGGGGTCCCGGCCTTCTCCGTGTCGGTGCCCAGGGTCGGTGGTCCCGGCCTTCCCCGTGTCGGTGCCCAGGGTGGGGGTCCCAGCTTTCCCCCATCAGTGCCCAGGGTGGGGGTCCCGGCCTTCTCCGTGTAGGTGCCCAGGGTGGGGGTCCCGGCCTTCCCCGTGTCGGTGCCCAGGGTCGGTGGTTCCGGCCTTCCCCGCGTCGGTGCCCAGGGTGGGGGTCCCGGCCTTCCCTGTGTCGGTGCCCAGGGTCGGTGGTCCCGGCCTTCCCCGTGTCGGTGCCCAGGGTGGGGGTCCCAGCTTTCCCCCATCAGTGCCCAGGGTGGGGGTCCCGGCCTTCTCCGTGTCGGTGCCCAGGGTCGGTGGTCCCGGCCTTCCCCGCGTCGGTGCCCAGGGTGGGGGTCCCGGCCTTCCCCGTGTCGGTGCCCCGGGTGGGTGTTCTCTTCCTTTCCTGGCGTGCTGAGTTTGTGCCCAGTGGTGTTTACTCGATCGGTGCCAAGGCTGCGTTGTCAGGCACGGATAAAGTTAGCGTCATCCTGTCCTCCCGTGACCGACCTCTTCAGTGTTCTGCGGTGGCCTGTCCGTCTCCGGGTCTGTCCATCGCCTCGTGTCACTTCGTGGATGTTAGTTACGGCGACGCCAGCTTTACTGTCTGCCTGCTCTGTCTTTTTCCACCTCAGAAAAATGTGCAGCCTCTGGGTCCTTAAGCCACGTGTGTCTCCTGTGTCCTTCTGTCTCCTGTGTCTCTCGTATACACAAGTGCTGTTTTCTTTCTGCAGCCAGATCTTTGCCTTGTAACCGGAACACTTGGTTCATTGATGTCCATGTCGTCTGCTCGTCCGTGTGATGGACTCTTACGTCTCATCCTGCATCCCTGTCTCCCGCTGTTTTTTTTTTTTTTTTTTTTTTTTTTTTTTTTTTTTTTTTTGAGACGGAGTCTTGCTCTGTCGCCCAGGCTGGAGTGCAGTGGCCGGATCTCAGCTCACTGCAAGCTCCGCCTCCCGGGTTCACGCCATTCTCCTGCCTCAGCCTCCCGAGTAGCTGGGACTACAGGCGCCCGCTGTTTTTCAGCTCCGTCACCTCTTCTCTCGTTTGGGGTACACGCTTTCTACGAGCTCACTGTTTATCCCACAGAATCGGCGGCTGGCCGGGCACGGTGCCTCACCCCTGTGATCCCAGCGCCTTGGGAGGCTGAGGCAGGAGAATCGCTGGAGGCCAGGAGTTCAAGACCAGCCTGGGCAACATAGCGAGACCCCCGTCTCTTTAAAGGAAAAAAAAAAAAGGAATGTTCACTAACTATTTCAAAGCCCAATATTAATCAATATCTTTTCCTCCAACTCACAAACAGGCACACACTCATCCAGTCACCATTTCACTGACAGTTGTTGTTTTGAGTTTTTTTTTAAGAATTGAACGTACGTTGTTATCACTGATTTCTGTGGTCAGCGTGCCCAGGTTTTCCCAGTCGTTACCGCCCTTCATCCCTTCTTTCAATTCCGACCTTCGCTTTGGGAGCTCTTGGCTTCTCCGGGCTGCTTTTGCTCAGCTTTTGCGTCACACGGTGTCTGTTAACGGCATGTGAATGGTCTGTTAATGGTGTGTATAGTCTGTACGTTCTGCTCTAAACGTGTCTACGTGTTCATCTCTTTTTTTTTTTTTTTTTTTTGAGACGGAGTCTCGCTCTGTCACCCGGGCTGGAGTGCAGTGGCCGGATCTCAGCTCACCGCACCCTCTGCCTCCCGGGTTTAAGCGATTCTCCTGCCTCAGCCCCTCAAGTAGCTGGGATGACGGGTGCCCGCCACCACACCTGGTTAATTTTCTGTTTTTTGTTTTAAGACAGAGTCTCGCTCTGTCACCCGGGCTGGAGTGCAGTGGCCAGATCTCAGCTCACTGCAAGCTCCACCTCCTGGGTTGAAGCGATTCTCCTGCCTCAGCCTCCCAAGTAGCTGGGATTACAGGCACCTGCCACCAAACCCAGCTAATTTTTTCTATTTTTTTTTTTTTTTTAGTAGAGGTGAAATTTTGCCGTGTTGCCCAGACTGGTCTCGAACTCCTCAGCTCAGGCATCCTGCCCCCCTCAGCCTCCCAAAGCGCCAGGATTGCAGGCACGAGCCACTGTGCCCGGCCGGTTTGAGGGTTTGCGCACCATCCTGGTGACGTAGGCTTGGTTTGCAAACCTGCCGGAGAGTCGGCTGTGGCTGTAAGTTCTCGGGGGAGAGCTCCGCCCTGCGCAGCTCCTACAGGCAGCTCCAGGTGAAGGCTGATCCTTTGCTTCCCGGGGCCGGAGGCGCGCTGGGGACGTCCTTGGAGTTCTTCTTCCCACCGCAGGTGCCGTGTTCTGGGCGCCGCACTTAGGGCGGCTTCCCCCGAGGACCCTGGGTTTTGCCTCGTCTTCCCCAGAGCCCTGCAAGACTGAGCGATTTCGGGTGAGCGCGCTCGGCCCACGCTTCTGCAGGCAGAGCCTGTTCAGGCTCCACGGCCTTCCCTGGGCTCCTCCTTCCACGCAGCCGTGGCCTGAGGCGTCCTTTGTCCTGCCAGCCTGGGGTGCCGTCTGGAAGACGCTTGTGAAACACACCGTCCGGGGTTCCTGGCGGTTTTTCAGCAGGGAGGTTGGTTTGTGTGTCCAGGTCATCATTCTGTTGCCAAAATCGGGAGCCCGAGAGCCCCTCCGTAACCCAGATAGCAGAGCGGTGTGAACCCAGCGTGATGGAGGGGAAGAGCCGCAGGCTCCACGGTGGGGCCCCCGCTGCAGGAGGCGGGAGGGAGATGGGAGGACGCCGCTGTGGGGACACGTCGTGGGCTCGGGGAGGTGCGCTGTGGACACGGGGAGGTGCGCCGTGGGTCCGGGGAGGTGCGCCGTGGGCCCGGGGAGGTGTGCCGTGGGCTCTGGGAGGTGCGCCGTGGGCCCGGGCAGGTGCGCCGTGGGCCTGGGGAGGTGCGCCGTGGGCCCGGGAGGTGCGCCGTGGACTCGGGGAGGTGCGCCGTGGACTCGGGGAGGTGCGCCGTGGACCCGGGGAGGTGCGCTGTGGGCCCGGGGAGGTGCAGAGACCTCCTGCCCCGGGCACAGAGCTCACGTTCTGAATCACACGGGAAGGTAAAGCTCTGCTGAAGGAGCGCTCGGTCGGCACCTGCTGCGGGAAGCCTGCTCCGCCCCAGGTCACGGAGGCGGCCTCCTTCCTCCTAGATGGGGATCAGAGTAAAGCAGCGGAGTCTCACCTGGGGTGAGGGTCCTGTGGAGACAGCAGGGTGGGGACCGTTGGGGCGCTGTGTGTGGGACCCTTGTGACGTGAGGTGAGGGTCCTGTGGCAGTAGCAGGGTGGGCTGTGTTCTCTGTGAGGACACTGGAGCTGCGACCCAGGCCTGGATTGATCCCGGCAGTCAGGATTGTGGCTGCAAAGGCCCTGAGCTGTGGTCCATCGGACCCTCCTCCCCGGCTTCCTCCCGGGACCCCTCCTCCACGGCAGTTGGTGGAGGAGGACACGGCCTGTCCCCTGGGTAGTTGGTGGAGGAGGACACAGCCCGTCCCCTGGGTAGTTGGTGGAGGAGGAGGACACGGCCTGTCCCCTGGGTAGTTGGAGGAGGAGGACACGGCCCGTCCCCTGGGTAGTTGGTGGAGGAGGAGGACACGGCCCGTCCCCTGGGTAGTTGGAGGAGGAGGACACAGCCCGTCCCCTGGGTAGTTGGTGGAGGAGGACGCGGCCCGTCCCCTGGGTAGTTGATGGAGGAGGAGGACACGGCCCGTCCCCTGGGTAGTTGATGGAGGAGGACACGGCCCGTCCCCTGGGTAGTTGATGGAGGAGGAGGACACGGCCCGTCCCCTGGGTAGTTGGTGGGGGAGGACACAGCCTGTCCCCTGGGTAGTTAGTGGGGGAGGACACGGCCCGTCCCCTGGGTAGTTAGTGGGGGATGACACGGCCCGTCCCCTGGGTAGTTAGTGGGGGAGGACACGGCCCGTCCCCTGGGTAGTTAGTGGGGGAGGACACGGCCCGTCCCCTGGGTAGTTGGTGGGGGAGGAGGACACGGCCTGTCCCCTGGGTAGTTGGTGGAGGAGGACACGGCCCGTCCCCTGGGTAGTTGGTGGAGGAGGAGGACACGGCCCGTCCCCTGGGTAGTTGATGGAGGAGGAGGACACGGCCCGTCCCCTGGGTAGTTGGTGGAGGAGGACACAGCCTGTCCCCTGGGTAGTTGGTGGAGGAGGAGGACACGGCCCGTCCCCTGGGTAGTTGGTGGGGGAGGAGGACACAGCCTGTCCCCTGGGTAGTTGGTGGAGGAGGAGGACACGGCCCGTCCCCTGGGTAGTTGGTGGAGGAGGAGGACACGGCCCGTCCCCTGGGTAGTTGGTGGAGGAGGAGGACACGGCCCGTCCCCTGGGTAGTTAGTGGGGGAGGAGGACACGGCCCGTCCCCTGGGTAGTTGATGGAGGAGGACGCGGCCCGTCCCCTGGGTAGTTGGTGGAGGAGGAGGACGCGCCCGTCCCCTGGGTAGTTGGTGGAGGAGGACACGGCCCGTCCCCTGGGTAGTTGGTGGAGGAGGAGGACGCGGCCCGTCCCCTGGGTAGTTGGTGGAGGAGGAGGACGCGGCCCGTCCCCTGGGTAGTTGGTGGAGGAGGAGGACGCGGCCCGTCCCCTGGGTAGTTGGTGGAGGAGGACGCGGCCCGTCCCCTGGGTAGTTGGTGGAGGAGGAGGACGCGGCCCGTCCCCTGGGTAGTTGGTGGGGGAGGACACAGCCCGTCCCCTCAGTAGTCATGGTGGAGAAGGACACGGCCCGTCCCCTGGGCGGTTGGTGGAGCAGGACGCAGTGCGGTCGCTGACGCCGTTAACCGTTCCAGGCGGTGTTTCAGCATCACGGGATGAGATCAAATGTCCACCTCGCAGGCTGTGTGTACAGACTGAAGCAGGAGACTTTTGAGTGCGTGTTCTGGGGCCTGTGGATGTACTGGGTGAGGGGAGAGCTGATGCTGAGTGGGGCCAAGAGCCCGTGGGCGCGGGCGAGGGGCTGGGTGAGGGGCTGAGGCGTGTCCACAGCAGTACCCGGCGGTCGGCCCCTTCGCCCGGCTGTGCGGTTGCCTGCCCTGCCTGTGCCTCTCCGAACGTGAGTCGCCCGGGCTCCAGGGGCAGGGCTGCCTGTGGACGGCACCTGGGCCTCTCCACGTCTGAGCCCTCAGACGCCTGGGGCGCGGCTGCCCGTGTCCCCGGGGCCCTGCCGGGTGTGGTGGGGTCTGTGCTGTGCCCCATGGGAGTCGGGAGTGGGTCCTGGCTGGGCTCTCAGATGTCTGGGGTGCGGCTGCCCGTGTCCCCGGGGCCCTTGGGGTGTGGCGGGGGCTCAGTGGTGCAGAGCAGCCACCCAGCATGGGGTCCGTGGCAGCATCGTGTGTCCTCCTGGGCGGAGGTGGCCCCTGCAGTGCAGTACCCGTGTGGTCCCCGACAGGGACTGCGGCGTGTCCTCTCCCGGCCGGGGTCAGGCGGCCTCGGCACCGTCGGCCCCGGAGAGGCCCCTCGTGTTGTCCGGGTGGAGAAGGCGTTCGATGCTCCCGGGTTGTAACCGAGCGCTGTCCGTCACTCTTCAGGTTCAGACGCGGAAAGAAGAGCGTCTGCCCCCGGCCAGCAGCCAAAGCATTCCGACCTTCTACTTCCCCAGAGGACGCCCGCAGGACTCGCTCAACGTGGATGCCGCCATCAGCAAGATCGAGAGCGCCTTCGCCCGCCTCCCCCACGAGAGAGCCACCATGGACGACATGGGCCTGGTGGCCAAGGTGCGTGTCCCCCGTGTGACGTGGAGCAGCCGAGGTGGTACTGCGGGCGTGAGAGGGTGAGGCGGGGCGGCCGGGGCAGGTGCATGTCACACGCGTGAGGGTGAGGAGGTGGGGCGGCCGAGGCAGGTGCGTGTCACACGCGTGAGAGTGAGGTGGGGCGGCCGGGGCAGGTGCGTGTCACACACGTGAGAGTGAGGTGGGGCGGCCGGGGCAGGTGCGTGTCACACGCGTGAGAGTGAGGAGGTGGGGCGGCCGAGGCAGGTGCATGTCACACGTGTGAGAGTCAGGTGGGGCAGCTGAGGCGGGTGCCACCAGCGTGTGAGGGTGAGGTGGAGAGGCTGGAGTGGCCGAGGTGGGTGTGTGTCACACGGGCATGAGTGAGGCCAGCGGCCGAGGCGGGTGCGTGTCACGTGTGCGGGAGTGGCCCAGGTTTCCTCTGAGGTTACAGTTGTGGCCTGAGGTTTGCTGTCTGGTCGCTGCTGTGTGAATTCTTAAGCATCTGAAACTCAAGTGGGAATTCCGTCTGCATTCTCGTCCTGAGGCCGTTCAGCACCCTCCTGGCCGTGCCCCTTTCTGCCCGAGGAGCCGCCGTCCCAGGCTGGGCGGCTGTGGACCCCTGTCCCCCGGCAGTGGCCCCGAGGGCCCATTTCTGGACTCACCCTGGGTGCTGCGGCGCCATGTTCGTCATTTGCCGCCTGCTTTCCTTCTCAGCTGCCTGCTTTCCAGGCTGCCTGCGTGGACGTCCGCAGATCGGGCACGCTCGGTTTAGTGTCTGTGCGTTACCAAGGCAAGGCTCACTCCAGGGACGTGTGTCTGGACCCCTGGTGGGCGATTGTGTTTCCAGGGACCCGGGCCCACCTCTCCAGCGTTCCGTCCTCCAGGTGGAGTCGCCGGAAGGCAGATGCTCCCACCCCTCCAGGTCAGAGCCCAGAGCCTTAGTGCACGGTACTCGTGAGCCCCTCGGGGCGAGACCCCTGCTCCCCAGCCCTCTCCAGCTCTGCAGCTGTGAAGGCGGTCCTCAGGAGTGGGCAGGTTTTTGTTTTTTCAGTTTGCTTGTTTGTTTTGAGGCAGAATCTTGCTCTGTTGCCCAGGCTGGAGTGCAATGGTGCCCTCTCGGCTCACTGCAACCTCCACCTTCCAGGTTCAAGCGATTCTCCTGCCTTGGCCTCCCAAGTAGCTGGGACTACAGGTGTGTACCACCATGCCTGGCTAATTTTTATATTTTTAGTAGAGATGGAGTTTCACCATATTGGCCAGGCTGATTCAGGAACTCCTGACTTCAAGTGATCCACCTGCCTCGGCCTCCCAAAGTGCTGGGATAGAGGTGTGAGCCACCAAAGTGCTGGGATTGAGGTGTGAGCCACCGCGCCCGGCCGGTTTTTGTATTTTTAACCTATGAATACAGTCTATTAAATGAGTGGGTTTTGGGATGTTAAACCAACCTTGCATTCCTAGCATAAATTCCATGTGGTCGGTGTGTCTCGTGTCTTTCATATGTTGCTGGATTCCAGTAATTTTTGCAACTGGATTCACAGAGAACACACTGCCTGAGAGTTTTCTTGTGAGTCCTTTGTCTGCTTTTGGTTTTAGAGAAATACGGGTCTGAAAGAACACGTTGGGAAGTGTCCCCCCTTTCTCTATTAGAGACTGTCCTTTTAAAGTATTTTACAAAGTCTTGTTTTATAAATACGTAAAAACCTCTGTGGTTACGGCTGGGCGCGGTGGCTCAAGCCTGTAATCCCAGCACTTTGGGAGGCCGAGACGGGCGGATCACGAGGTCGGGAGATCGAGACCATCCTGGCTAACACGGTGAAACCCCGTCTCTACTAAAATACAAAAAAAACTAGCTGGGCGAGGTGGCGGGCGCCTGTAGTTCCAACTACTCGGGAGGCTGAGGCAGGAGAATGGCGTGAACCCGGGAGGCGGAGCTTGCAGTGAGCTGAGATCCGGCCACTGCACTCCAGCCTGGGTGACAGAGCGAGGCTCCATCTCAAAAAAAAAAAAACCTCTGTGGTTACAAAGTGAACGCTAACAAAGCAGACACAGTTGGGTAAGTCCAGGTTCCGTCCCTGTCTGCGCTGTTTCTCCCCCCGAGGTAAGAGTTCCCGTAGCTTTAGTTTACCCTCTTATTGTCGTTTTAGCTTTTAATATGAGCAAGTACACGCGAATGTGTGTATGAGGATGAACATGCATACATCTTGCATTTCTGAGAGAAAAATTAGCATGCTGTTTTACACTTGGGTATTTGTTCTTACTAAGTCCGTATCTGTAGAGGTGGCGTCGTCTTGCACGGCAGTGTGGGGCCGTGTAAGGACCAGATAAGCTGCGAGCATGCAAAGCCACCTTACAAGGAAAATTAGGGTCACTCTGTAGTTGCTTTTGTTGAAATACTAGAAACTTTCTTACAGTTGGTTGCAAACGTGGAGTGAATGAAAAAAGCTAATATTTACCTAGTATGCTGTAATTTAAAACACCACACACGTTAAGAATTGTTTCATGTCTCGGTAAAAACGTGCCACAGAAGTAGTGACAGCCGTGCCGTCTCCATGTCCGGTGTGGAGTGGGCACCCACTGCCCGCCCTGGCAGGCTCGCTCGACTTTCCACGTGTGTCTCGGCTTCCAGTGTGTTATCCTCCGTGCTCTTGAAGCTGTGGGATGTCGCTGAGAGTTCCTTCACGGGGAAGAGTCTCTTTGCTTGCACCTGGGACGGCTTCATCCTTTTCAGCACAGCCTCGGTTATGTGGAGAACTCGCCCTCGCCGAGTCTGCCCAGCCCCACACGCAGGGTGCACGCCACCGGCCGGGTCGGTCGCCTCTTCTGCGGCTCCCGTGCTGTGTCCCCTTCGCGTCCTACCAAGCCACTCACGCAGCACGGTGAGGTTCCTGCACGTGACCCACACGTTCCCCTCGGGGCTTCCCCGCCACGGCGCCTGGTTCTCACGTGCTCGCTCCGTGTCGTTTTCCTCCCGGGACGCAGCTTTCCGCGTGACCTCACTTCAGGCGCGGCGGCGGCGGCCTTGGTGGCCGTCGAAGGTGGTGAGGCTTCCAGACTTGAAAGAACTTGGCCCGTTGGCCGGGTGTCACGTTTGGTGGGAAAAAGCAAGTTTTCTCATGGTCTTCGATGCCCCCGAGAAGCAGGGTGAGCTGGGTGTGACCCAGCGGGACAGGGGAGAGCTCTGAGACTGAAGTTCTGTTGCTTGCAGTGTCTGCACCGCTGGGAGTCCGAGGGACACCTCCACAGGCCCTGCTGTCCGTGCACACACCGGCTGTTCGTACACGCACCGGCCCGGCCCCGGCAGGCAGAGCGCGTGGTGCTCGGGCCCCCACGGTGACTGTGGGCAGAGGCCGGCAGGGGCTGTGCGTTCGTGACTTAATGCACCTGCGCTGTGGCAGCAGAACCCCGTGAGTGTCCCGCATGTGCGGGGGCCGCAGGCCATGTTCCGCTCCCCCCAAGGCCGCTGAGCCTGTATGGGTGGCGCCCAGCTCACCGCCACGTGCGGGCGTCCGTCCCCGTCTCCGTCGTGTGCCTTTGGGACGGTTTTCTGTGAGCCGGGCCCCGGACCAGGGGACGAACGGGTAGCCCGGGTGTCGCTGGCATCCTCGGGTTTCCGCGCGTGAGGCCCGTGTGGTTTCGAATTTTCTCCGTCAGTGAGTGAGTGAGGGCCTGAGTCACAGCCCACGGCGTGTTCTCAGCTGCCTGAGAACTGACGTCTGAGGGGACGTGGAGTCTGTGCTTCCCCCTGTGGATCTTATAGCTGTGGCCGTGCAGTGAGGTCGGCCCGGCCGTTCCTGTCCGGTGTGTGAGTCGGGGCTGATCTCACGCATTCTTTCCTCCCTGTCATCATGTTCACTCCTCCGTGTTTTCTCTGAAGCTGTTTGGGAAACGATCGTCAGCTCCTTCGCCTCCGCCAGGCTCCACCCCGTCAGCGCCCCACAGGGAAACACGGTTTTCTCTCCCGTAATTTCCTTCAGATGTCGTTGGTTAATTCCGGGTTTTCGTTCATTGAGTCTATTATGATTATTTACATTTTTTCTAAAACACTTTTTTGCATAACTTATCAATTCATTGCCCTAAAGCTCTTGTCTTGTACGATTATCGTATCTGCATCCTCTAGACACTCTTTCTTGACAGAATCATCCATTTCTGCTTTTCCCTCCTCGATCCACCATGCTGCAGACTAATCTATATCTTTTTCAGTCAGCAGCCGTCAGGGTTACAGAGCATTTCGATTCTTTCTGTCCCATGAATTCCTGCGATCATCTTTCTCACACACCAAGATCCCCGGTTTTAAGTGCACAATCGATCCGTTGTGGTCCAGCACGCACCTGGGTATCCACCCCCACAGGGGGGACCGGCCGTGTGCCGCCTGCCCCGGGTTTCCCCTGCGCCTCCTCCTGCACCGTGTCAGTCCCCCCATTTCTCCCCGTCCCGGACCAGCCACGGACGTGCTTCCAGTCACTGTACTTCGCCTCTCTCAGAGTTTCATATTTTTTTTTTATTTTAAATTTTATTTTGAAGGGACAAGTAATATTTGTATATATTTACGGGGTACAGCAACATGCTTCACTGTGTGTGTGGTGAGGATCGATTAAATCCTGCGGTGTGGATACCGTGGGGCTCGCTGTGTGTCTGGCCGGGGCGTGGTTTCTGTGGGGTTCCCCGTGTGTCTGGCGGAATGTGGCTACCACGGGGCTGGTGGGGTGTGGAGACTGTGGAACTCGCGTGTGGCTGGCCAGGGCACGGCTGTTGTGGGGCCGGCTGTGTGTCCCTGGCCACACGGGCAGTTTGTTCTTTGCATCAGCGAGCAGGAGGGGAGAGACGGAGCACACCCACCGCCGACTCCAGAGGCCCTTCCCTTTCTGTTCTTGTTTGCTGGGAGCTCTCTTTTCTTTTTTTATTTTATTTAATTTTTTTTTGAGCCAGGTTCTCACTCAGCCCCTGGGCTGGAGTCCAGTGGCATCATCTCAGCTCACTGCAGCCTCGACCTGCTGGGCTCAAGTGATCCACCCACCTCAGCCCTCCCGAGTAGCCGGGACCCCTGGCACCTGCCACCACACCTGGCTGATTGTTTTTTTTTCGTAGAGACAGGGTTCCGCTATGTTGCCCAGGCTGGTCTGGAACTCCTGGGCTGGAAGGGCCCTCTTGTCTCAGCCTCTCAAAGTGCTGGGACGATGACGGGCATGAGCCACCATGCCTGGCCTCAGTTTTACTTTATAAAATTACAGACGTGCCTTGCAGTTTGTCCAGTACATCTGAGTATGAAGGCAGCCCCGGTCCCCAGTCCACTGCAGCGGGTCACGCCTCTCGTATGCATTAGCTGTGCATTGCCAGGCCCAGCAGGGTCTGGGTCATGAAGAACTGGTCTTGACCTGACGGACATGAGTGTGAAGGCAACCCCGGTCTTGGGGTGAGCCCCAGTCTTGGGGTGAGCCCCGGTCTTGGGGTGATCCCCGGTCTTGGGGTGAGCCCCGGTCTTGGGGTGAGTCCTGGTCTTGGGGTGAGCCCCGGTCTTGGGGTGAGTCCTGGTCTTGGGGTGAGCCCCGGTCTTGGGGTGAGCCCTGGTCTTGGGGTGAGCCCTGGTCTTTGGGGTGAGCCCCGGTATTTGGGTGAGCCCTGGTCTTGGGGTGAGCCCCGGTATTTGGGTGAGCCCTGGTCTTGGGGTGAGTCCCGGTCTTGGGGTGAGCCCCGGTCTTGGGGTGAGTCCCGGTCTTGGGGTGATCCCCGGTCTTGGGGTGAGTCCTGGTATTTGGGTGAGCCCCGGTCTTGGGGTGAGCCCCGGTCTTGGGGTGAGTCCTGGTATTTGGGTGAGCCCCGGTCTTGGGGTGATCCCCGGTCTTGGGGTGAGTCCTGGTATTTGGGTGAGCCCCGGTCTTGGGGTGAGCCCCGGTCTTGGGGTGAGCCCTGGTCTTTGGGGTGAGCCCCGGTATTTGGGTGAGCCCCAGTCTTTGGGGTGAGTCCTGGTATTTGGGTGAGCCCCGGTCTTGGGGTGAGCCCCGGTCGTGGGGTGAGAGCGCCAGTCTCTGGTCCACCACACGGTGGTCCACCACACCACACTTCTCCTCTGTGTTGGGTGCAGATGGCCTGGCCTTGCAGGGGTTGTATCTGCGCTCGTGAAGGCCTGGCCTGTGGTCTCCTTTTCTTGTCATGGCTTGGTCTGGGGGGATGCTGGCCTCGGGGAGCTGCTTGGGAAATGTCCCTTAGAATTCACTTTTTCTGGAGCCGTTTGTTTACACTGGGTGTTATTTTATGTGAGTGTTTGCTGGAACTCATCAGTGAGGCCATTTGGGACGGAGTTTTCTCTGTGGGAAGGTTTTTAATGACAGCGTGAATTGTTTCCATAGACACAGGCTGTCTGTTTCTTGTGTGTGTGTTTGTTTTTGACAGACAGAGTCTCGCTTGAACCCGGGAGGTGGCGGTTGCAGTGAGCCGAGATGGTGCCACTGTACTCCAGCCTGGGCGACAGAGCGTCCACCCCCATGACCCAGTCAGCCCCCAGCAGACCCCGCTCCAACACTCAGGATCGCGGTGCCCCATGAGATTGGGGTGGGGGCTCCGAGCCAAAGTCCAGCCCGGCTTCATGTGACCCTGAGGACTCATCCGGCTCCACGATGTCATTTGCTGGCATCTTTCCGTGTCTGCACATGTTCCCCTTGTCCTGGCACCGGCCGAGGAAGTCGTGCTGAACTCGCGAGCCGTGGCCGTGGCGTCCTCCTGTCTCCCCTCAGACCCGTCGGTCGGTGTCAGCGTGCCCCGTGCGAGTGCAGACGCCCGGGTCGTGGTCCTCGCAGTGCCCCTGCCGCAGCAGCACCATCACGTGGCCTCGGGGCCGGTGTGCTTCGTGCTTAGGGACCTGCTGTGCAATCACCAGAGCCGTAATGGAATGGAATAGGATGCAGCCGGACACGGGCCGACGATCCACACGGAGCAGCGTGCCGGACTCCTTCACGCGGGCGCTGAGCAAGGGAAGCCAGGCCTAGAAGCTCCAGGTCCTACTGCCGTGGCCTGGAAAAGGTGAACCGGAGCCCCGGGCAGGAGGCCTGGGGGCTGTCGCCGCGCTGGGGTGCGGAGGGACGGAAGGGACTGTCGGGGCTGGCGGCCTCGATCCCCGTCCTGGCTGTGCGGCGGGCGTGCGTGCCACGGCTCCCCGGCCCCACCCGGAGTTGGTCTTTCTGTGTGTGGATCCCTAAAAGACTTTTAGAGTCGAATCAGGTTATCTGGTGTGTTACTCCCTTTCAGATAAGGATTTTGTAACATTTAGGATGAACTCCTTTCCTTTGTGTCTTTTGCATTTTGGAGTTGATTGTCTCCATTTACTTCGGGATTTTTTTTTTTTAATTGTGAGCTAATTAGTTTGGAGGTAATTTTCGGGTTTGGTGTGGTGGGGGGACTGTGTGCCCAGCACTCCCACGCTCAGTTCTCATCACCCAGACGCCGGGGATGCAGCTGTCTCTGGTTGTGGTGTCAGCCTGTAGTCCCAGCACTTTGGGAGGCCGAGGCGGGAGGATGGCTTGAGGGCAAAGGTTTGGACCAGCCTGGGCAACATAGACTTCACTCTACAAAAAAAAAAAAAATAGCCACGCATGGTGGCACGCACCTGTGGTCCCAGCTACTTGGGAGGCTAGGGTGGGAGGATGGCTTGAGCCCGTGAGGTTGAGACTGCACTGAGCTGGGATCACACACTGCGCTCCAGCCTGGGCAACAGCAAGACCATGACTCAGGAAAAAAAAAAGGATCACCGTGTAGCCAGCCTGCAGGACCGGGTAGATCTGACTCAGCCTGCAGGACTGGGTAGATCTGACTGTAGCCTGTAGGACTGGGGAGATTTGACTGTAGCCTGTAGGACTGGGTAGGTCTGACGCTAGCCTGTAGGACTGGGTAGATCTGACTGTTGCCTGCAGGACTGGGTCGATCTGACTGTAGCCTGTAGGACTGGGTAGATCTGACTGTAGCCTGTAGGACCGGGTCGATCTGACTCTAGCCTGTAGGACTGGGTAGATCTGACTGTAGCCTGCAGGACTGGGTAGATCTGACTGTAGCCTGCAGGACCGGGTAGATCTGACTGTAGCCTGTAGGACTGGGGAGATTTGACTGTAGCCTGTAGGACTGGGTAGGTCTGACTGTAGCCTGTAGGACCGGGTAGGTCTGACTGTAGCCTGCAGGACTGGGTAGATCTGACTGTAGCCTGCAGGACTGGGTAGATCTGACTGTAGCCTGTAGGACTGGGTAGATCTGACTGTAGCCTGTAGGACTGGGTAGATCTGACTGTAGCCTGTAGGACTGCATAGATCTGATGCTAGCCTGTAGGACTGGGTAGATCTGACTGTAGCCTGCAGGACTGGGTAGATCTGACTGTTGCCTGCAGGACTGGGTCGATCTGACTCTAGCCTGTAGGACTGGGTCGATCTGACTCTAGCCTGTAGGACTGGATGGATCTGACTGTAGCCTGTAGGACTGGATGGATCTGACTGTAGCCTGTAGGATTGCATGGATCTGACTCTAGCCTGTAGGACCGGGTAGGTCTGACTGTAGCCTGCAGGACTGGGTAGATCTGACACTAGCCTGTAGGACTGCGTAGATCTGACACTAGCCTGTAGGACTGGGTAGATCTGACTCTAGCCTGTAGGACCGGGTAGATCTGACTCTAGCCTGTAGGACCGGGTAGATCTGACTGTAGCCTGTAGGACCGGGTAGATCTGACTCTAGCCTGTAGGACTGGGTAGATCTGACTGTAGCCTGCAGGACTGGGTAGATCTGACTGTAGCCTGCAGGACTGGGTAGATCTGACACTAGCCTGTAGGACTGCGTAGATCTGACGCTAGCCTGTAGGACTGGGTAGATCTGACTCTAGCCTGTAGGACCGGGTAGATCTGACTCTAGCCTGTAGGACCGGGTAGATCTGACTGTAGCCTGTAGGACCGGGTAGATCTGACTCTAGCCTGTAGGACTGGGTAGATCTGACTGTAGCCTGTAGGACTGGGTAGATCTGACTGTAGCCTGCAGGACTGGGTAGATCTGACACTAGCCTGTAGGACTGCGTAGATCTGACGCTAGCCTGTAGGACTGGGTAGATCTGACGCTAGCCTGTAGGACTGGGTAGATCTGACTGTAGCCTGTAGGACTGGGTAGATCTGACACTAGCCTGTAGGACTGGGTAGATCTGACTGTAGCCTGCAGGATTGGGTAGATCTGACTCTAGCCTGCAGGACTGGGTAGATTTGACTCTAGCCTGTAGGACTGAGTAGATCTGACTGTAGCCTGCAGGATTGGGTAGATCTGACTGTAGCCTGTAGGATTGGGTAGATTTGACTCTAGCCTGTAGGACTGGGTAGATCTGACTGTAGCCTGCAGGATTGGGTAGATCTGACTGTAGCCTGTAGGACCGGGTAGATCTGACTGTAGCCTGTAGGACCGGGTAGATCTGACTGTAGCCTGTAGGACCAGGTAGACTTGGCGCCAGCCGGTAGGACTGGATACATCTGATGCTCCGTCCGTGCCACCAGGTCATTACGGTGTGTCTTTCATACCATGAGGAGCACAGATGTGAAGGCTGACACATCCCCACATTCCTGGGTGTTGAGTGCTTGGGGTCTGAAATCTGCATGGCCCGTGAGCCAGAACGGCCTGATGAGGTCAGAAGCGTGAGACCAGCACCAGCCCAAGGGCCCAGTGCCCAGCACCCAGCTCGTTCCCTCCCGCTGCACCATGGCACCCTTCCCAGGTGGCCAGGGCTGAGCTCCCTCGGGATCCTCGTCACGGGAGCCGGCACGTGCCTGTGCGTCCTGCAGGGCCCGGCCCCTCCGCTCCACACGGCTGCCTTCGCGTCATCCGCAGGTGCACCAGCCGGATAGCATCTTTTCCCGTCGCCGCACTGCGCGCCGTGCTGTGGCGTGCAGCCCCTCCAAGTCCCCCCACGCCCCCTGTGGTCACTCCCGCCCCGCACCTGTCCGGACGACGCTGCCGTCATTTTATTCCTCCAGCCCCTGCTCTGGCATCAGGCTTCTCTCCCCGGGGCACCGTGCATCGGGCAGCCGGCGTCCGCATCCGTGCGGCTGTCACGGGCATCGGCCGTCTTCCCGCTGGTGTGCTTCTGGGAGGACGGATGCCCCGGCCGGGCCTCGGGCCTCATGCTTCTGGGAGACGGATGCCCCGGCCGGGCCTCGGGCCTCATGCTTCTGGGAGGACGGATGCCCCGGCCGGGCCTCGGGGCTTATGCTCAGCCCCCCTGTGGTCCACTTTCCCGGCAGCTGTGCGGCGTCCCGGTTCTCCCAGCAACGCGGACGCCCGGCTGCCTGGCAGCCTTGCCCGACCTGGCATCTTCAGTCCTTTCTGACTCAGCCGCGTCTCGTGCCCGTGTTGGCACCGCTCCGTGCCCCGTGAACCCTGCCCTCACCAGCGCCAGTGCCGGGCGCGCTCCCCCTTGTCTGCCGGCCGTCGTGCGCCCCTCTCTGGAGGGCAGTGCACGTCCGGGCTCTGTCGTGTTTGGGCCTCTTTCTCGGTGGCTTCTCCTGTCATTCTGTTCACCGTGCCGGGCGCTGAGCCGGAGTCCCGGGCCGGGGCGGGGCAGCTGGCCACTCTCTTCCTTCAGGGGGTGCACGTGTGCCCCGTTCAAGAAACCCTGGCCACGGCAGAGCCTCTCGTTTCCTTCCAGGAGGGCCGCTGTCTGGCCTTTCACCCTCGGGCTGGGATCCCCCGGTATTCAGTGTGTGTGAAGTGGGTTTGCTCTGTCCCAGCTCACTTCCTTCCCTTGCTCCCTTAGCCCACCAGTGCCTGAGGGAGACTCTTACATCCATCAACGTGGTCCCCTGGAAGTTCTTTTGTGTTCCCTTATAAGTTTTCATGCGAGCCTGTCAGTGTATACTGCACACCCCAAAACAACAAGCCCTTGGTGCATGTAGGTGGGGGCTGCGTGGACCCTGGGTGGGGGCTGCGTGGACCCTGGGTGGGGGCTGCGTGGACTCTGTGGGTGGGGGCTGCGTGGACCCTGGGTGGGGGCTGCGTGGACTCCGTGGGTGGGGGCTGCGTGGACTCCGTGGTTAGTGGCTGCGTGGACTCCGTGGGTGGGGGCTGCGTGGACCCTGGGTGGGGGCTGCGTGGCCCCTGGGTGGGGGCTGTGTGGACCCTGGATGGGGGCTCCGTGGACTCTGTGGGTGGGGGCTCCGTGGACTCTGTGGGTGGGGGCTGCGTGGATTCTGTGGCTGGGGGCTGCGTGGACTCTGTGGCTGGGGGCTGCGTGGACTCTGTGGCTGGGGGCTGCGTGGACTCTGTGGGTGGGGATTGTGTGGATTCTGTGGGTCAGCAGAATCGTCTGGAAGAAACTGCAGCCTGTAAACTCAGCAGTGCAGTGAGGTCCATGTTACCACGTTTAGGTCGTCTTTGATTTCACCCAGCCGTGCTCTGTAGTTTGCTTTGTAGACAGTGTGTGTGATTTGTTTTTATTTTTTTCAGACAGTCTCTATCACCTTCTGGGTTCAAGCGATTCTCCTGCCTCAGCGTCCTGAGTAACTGGGATTACAGGCGCCCGCCACCACCACGCCCAGATAATTTTTGTATTTTTAGGAGAGACGGGGTTGCACCATCTTGGCCAGGCTGGTCTCGAACTCCTGACCTTGTGATCCGCCCACCTCAGCCTCTGAAACTGCTGGGATGACAGGCCTGAGCCACCGCGCCCAGCAGGGTTAATTAATTGTTAAGAATCTTTCAAATCATCAAGTTTTGATTTTCCTGATTTTCTCTGTTGACTGTTTTTCCTTCCATGTCTGCCGTGTGTGTGTGACTTTGAGGTAGAAGTGCAGACGACTGATGTTAAACTTTCCTTCCTCGCGTGTGTATTTAAGGCTGTATTTAACCTGCCATGGGCTCTGCTGCAGGCCTGTCCCACGCGTTCCATAAGACGTTTCCGTCGCTGTGGGACTCACCACTTGCCTGGCTGACGGGGCCATTTCTTCCCGCACATACTGGTTCTTAGTCTGCGCCGCTTGGTTTGCAGACACTGGGGACGCAGCCGCCTCTGGTTACAGTGTCCGCGTGTGGTCTCTGGTCGGGGGACTGCGTGCCCGGCACTCCATGGCTTAGCTCTCCTGACTCGGTTCCAAGGCCGGAGCGAAAGCCACATTGAGTTTGCAGATACCCAGACGTGCCTGGCCGCAGCAGAGGGTCCCCAGGCAGCGGTGGTCACAGGCGCCAGGAGCGCAGCAGGAGCGCAGCAGGAGCGCAGGCGTCCGGGCCCCGCTGACCGCCCCCTCCTGCCCTCTCTGCCCCAGGCCTGCGGCTGCCCCCTCTACTGGAAGGGACCGCTCTTCTGTGGCGCCGGCGGGGAGCGCACGGGCTCCGTGTCCGTCCACAAGTTCATCGCCATGTGGAGAAAGTGAGTCCCGGGCCGGGCACGGGGCCGTGTCGGGAGGGCGGAGGCGTCCCCGGGTCCCCCTGGCGTCAGGACAGGTGCCCCCTACGGCTGCCACCGTGAGAGGAGAAACCCGCGCGTGGGCGCAGGCCTGCCGGGGTCGTGCGTGGCGGCCTGCCCTGTTGTTCCACCCTGTGTCTGCGGGGTCGAAACCCCCCCGCCTGTGAGGGTGGCGCGCAGTCATCCTGTCCTTCCAGAATCCTCCACAACTGCCACGACGACGCGGCCAAGTTCGTCCATCTGCTCATGAGCCCTGGCTGCAACTACCTGGTGCAGGAGGACTTCGTCCCCTTCCTGCAGGTGAGAGCCGGTGTCTACACGGCACGCCTCACCCTTCACGGGGGGCCGGTGTCTACACCGCACACTTCACAGGAGGGCGGGTGTCTACACCGCACACTCCACAGGAGGGCCGGCGTCTACACTGCACGCCTCACCCTTCGCGGGGGGCCGGTGTCTACACCGCACACTTCACAGGAGGGCGGGTGTCTACACCGCACGCCTCACCCTTCACGGGGGACCGGTGTCTACACGGCACGCCTCACCCCTCACGGGAGGGCCGGCGTCTACACCGCACGCCTCATTCTTCCCACCCGCAGGACGTGGTGAACACGCACCCGGGGCTGTCGTTCCTGAAGGAGGCGTCCGAGTTCCACTCGCGCTACATCACCACGGTGGGTCCCCAGCGGAGGGGCCGGGGTGAGCCCGGGGGCGGTTCCGGGGCGGGCGGGGTCCGGGGTCTTGAGCTTCGGGAGCAGGCGGCTGTTTCCTGGGAACGTGTCTGCCGTGCCCGGGAGCCCGGCGTTGGGGGGACTCTGGCTTTCCGGGGTGGCCGCGCCCCTTTCCCACCTGTCCTGGGCCCCGTAGCTCCGGGGCGTCCCCGGCCAGACCCTCCCCGCTTTGCGCGGCCTGGGGCGGCGCCTCCCGCAGGGCCCTTCCCGCCGCGCTCCCCCGCCCGTCCGGCCCTGGCGAGGCTGGTGCGGCTGAGACCAAGGCCGCGCCCCACTCCCCGGCGCCGGGTCTCCGTGCGGGGCGAGGCTCGGGGGTTCGCGCACCCAGCGCACTGACGGCGCCCCCGCAGGTCATCCAGCGGATCTTCTACACCGTGAACCGGTCCTGGTCCGGCAGGATCACCTGCGCCGAGCTGCGGAGGAGCTCCTTCCTGCAGGTGCGCGGCGCGCCCGCCCTGTCCTCCCGTCCCTCCCTCCCCCTCCTTTCCTCCCCCCTCCTTTCCCCTCCCCCGCACTCCCACCCCATCCCCACCTCCCCCACGCTCCCTGCCCACCCCCAGGCCTGTGAGCGCCGCCTGCACTTGGGGGTCCATGGTTGATCTGCGAAGTGGGGGGGCCGTACTGGGCACCAGGGAGAGCCGAGCCCTCATTCCCTGAGAGCTGCCCCCCACCCCCACGCCCGCCTAGGGAGCCGCCCCCGTGCTGGAGCTCCCCCCACCGCAGAGCTGCCCCCACTCGGAGCGACCCCGCCTTCCCTGCCCCCGCCCGCAGCCACCCGGACTTGGGGCGTCCCCCCAGAGGCCCCGCGCTCAGGCCACTTGCGTCCTTTGGCAGAATGTGGCGCTGCTGGAGGAGGAGGCGGACATCAACCAGCTGACCGAATTCTTCTCCTACGAGCACTTCTACGTCATCTACTGCAAGTTCTGGGAGCTGGACACGGACCACGACCTGCTCATCGACGCGCACGACCTGGCGCGGCACAATGACCACGGTGCGCAGGGGCAGAGGGGCGGGCGCGGCGCGGGGACACCGAGCAGACCCTTCTTCTCTCAGGGCGTCCCGGGTCTGCAGCTGCCTCTCCTCCCCCACTCCCCGCTCCGTGTCTGGGTCCCCGCGTGTCTGGGTCCCTGCGTGCGCCTCTGCACCAGGCGTCCTCCCCCGGGCGTCTGCAGGGTCCGTGTGGGCCGCTGGTCCTGAGGCTCAGACAGCCGCACCCGGCCCGAGGGCCTGCAGTCCCGCGCGGCTTCATTGTTAACACCCGAGCAAGGGCGTGCAGACCAGCCGCGTCCCTCAGCTCCAGGTTCCAGCCCCCAAGGCCGGGAGCAGTTTCCATCCAGTCCCCGACTGGGTGGAGCGCGGGCTTAGAGGGCGGTCAGATCCCTCCGCGGGAGGCGGCGCCTCCCCGGTGTCCTCACCCGGCTCCTGTAATAGTCGTGCAGCTTCCAGGGACGAGAGCCTGCCTGTGGCCTGTGCGGCTGGAGTTTTCTAGAGGGTTCCTTGAAGTCTGCTTCCCCCCGCCCAAAAAAACCAAGAGTATTTCCCAGTGACGGTGGCATCTGTTGCGCGCAGCCGACTCGCGTGCCTGGTGCCCGGAATGTGAGCTCCGCCCGTCCAGGTCTCCCGGGGCTGCTCCTGGGCCGCGCGGCCGCAGTAGACCCCTGTCCTGCGTGCGTGGGACGCGCCCCTGAGCAGACGTAGCATTGCCTGGATTTGTCCTGGGCCCGGTTCAGGGAGCCACCTGCGCCCTGGACCCCACACGTAGCCGCGAGGAGAGCCCAGCTGGGCACAGCCGCCCGTGTGGCCCGAGCCAGCGCTTCACCGCGGGGAATCGGCCCCAAACCAGGCGTTCGCTGTCCCTGGGAACCCCGGGCCCGCCCCGGCTTTCCCTGTTCCGCTGGTGCCCACCCTGGGTCTCCGGGCAGCATGGCCTGTGCGGCCGGGGGATGGCAGGTGCGGCCGCGCTGGGCTGTTTCTCACACACGGCGGCCTGAAGCGGGGGCGTCTTGGCCCCGTGCGTGCCGGGGACACGGGTGACCGCAGGGATGGCCGCCCGGGCTGCGGGACCTCGTGGGCCGGAGCTGACGGCGTCGGTGCCTCCGCTCTTGCCTCTTGTTAGCGGAGTTTGGGCTGAAACGTGTTTGTTTTCGGGATGGCACTGAGGCCTCCCTCACTCTGCGTCTGGAAGCGGAACCTGTGAGGCCTGAAGGTTCCGCCCTTTAATGAACCACGGTCAGCTTCGTGCGCCCCTGGTCCGCTCGAAGGGCAGGGGTGGCTGCACCCGGGAGGGGCCTGTGCAGGGGCCCCGGGGCCGCCTGTGGGCATTTCGGTCCTTGCCCCGTCCAGGCTCGGCTCGGGGGGGTCGTGACATCGGGGCCGAGGCGCGGTGCGGGCTGCCCATCAACCCCCTTCCTTTCCAGCCATTTCCACCAAGATGATCGACAGGATCTTCTCGGGAGCAGTCACGCGGTACGTGCGGCTCAGGCCCCACGAGGACCCGGCTCCTCCTTGCCTGACACGAGCTTGTCGAGTTCCCACAGCGACTGGCCGTGGAGAGGGGGACACGTGTCTCTGTCACCCGAAAGCCTAGTGGGGGGCACGACACTCTGTCATGTGAGGTCTGAGGAAGGGGCGGCCCGTGCCCCAGGTCAGGGGTCCTCGTCGGGCGCTGGGCCTGAGCGAGCCCCGGGAAGGGGACGTTGCCGGCGTCCAGGCGGCCGTGGCCGTGGTGCAGGTGCACTCCTGACCCCACCCGGATCTCGGGAACGCCCTCTGGCCACGGGGCCTCCACGTCCTCCCTGGAGGGGCAGGAGGAGGGCTGGGCCGGGGGCCCCTCTCGCCCCCGGTCATGGGCAGGGGCTCCACGCCCGGGAGTCTCTCCGTGACACCGTCTTCGTCTGTCCATCCTGGCCTGGGGTCTAGAGGCAGAAAAGCGCAGAAGGAAGGGAAGATCAGCTACGCAGACTTTGTCTGGTTTTTGATCTCTGAGGAAGACAAGAAAACGCCGACCAGGTGGGCTCCTGCCGCGGTGCGGGTTTGTTCAGTGCAGGGCCGGGAGCCGCCCGTGTGACGTGTGTCCCCAGGCGGATGCGCGCACGTCTGGTGGGGGGCTGCAGGGCACGGGCGGATGCGCGCACGTCTGGTGGAGGCTGCAGGGCACGGGCGGATGCGCGCACGTCTGGTGGGGGGCACGGGCGGGGCGGATGCGCGCACGCCTGGTGGGGGGCTGCAGGGCACGGGCGGATGCGCGCACGTCTGGTGGGGGGCTGCAGGGCACGGGCGGATGCGCGCACGCCTGGTGGGGGGCTGCAGGGCACGGGCGGATGCGCGCACGTCTGGTGGAGGCTGCAGGGCACGGGCGGATGCGCGCACGTCTGGTGGGGGGCTGCAGGGCACGGGCGGATGCGCGCACGTCTGGTGGAGGCTGCAGGGCACGGGCGGATGCGCGCACGTCTGGTGGGGGGCTGCAGGGCACGGGCGGATGCGCGCACGTCTGGTGGGGGGCTGCAGGGCACGGGCGGATGCGCGCACGCCTGTTTGGGAGGCTGCCCCCGGGGCCGCAGGGCACGGGCTGGGAGGGTCCTGGGCGGGGCCGACAGAGCTCGCTGTGCCACAGCATCGAGTACTGGTTCCGCTGCATGGACCTGGACGGGGACGGCGCCCTGTCCATGTTCGAGCTCGAGTACTTCTACGAGGAGCAGTGCCGGAGGCTGGACAGCATGGCCATCGAGGCCCTGCCCTTCCAGGACTGCCTCTGCCAGATGCTGGACCTGGTCAAGCCGAGGAGCGAAGGTGACGCCCCGGGAGGGCCCAGGGTGAGGGGACGGGTGGGCGAGAGGACGGGACAGACGGGAGAGAGGACGGCCCAGGGTGAGGGACCCTGGGAAACGGCCGCTCCTACTCTGAGTTGGTGACGAGGCCCAGCACCGCAGGTGTCCGGTCTCACGGCGCAAGAACCTCCTACTCGGGGCGTCGACACCCCCGAGGGTGGCCTGGAGAACCCAGGCCGGGGCTCACTGGGGACGTCGGCACCGGCTGAGGGACCAGTTGCCACGTTTATGCTGATGCCACACAGGGTGGGGTCCAACTTTCTCTCCCCGTCTCCTCCCCTCACCCCTGTCTCCTCTAACCCCCTCCGTCTCCTCCCCTCTCACCCCGTCTCCTCCCCTCTCACCCCTCTGCCTCCTCCCCTCACCCCTGTCTCCTCCCCTCACCCCCCCCCGTCTCCTCCCCTCACCCCTCTGCCTCCTCCCCTCTCACCCCCCCCCCCCCCCGTCTCCTCCCCTCAACCCTGTTCTGCCATCCATCGTCCCAGCTCCTCCCGGCCCGGCCCCCGGTGCGGGAGGTCCTGAGTAGGAGGTTCTTGCGCAGTGAGACCGGACACCTGCGGTGCTGGGCCTCGTCACCAACTCAGAGTAGGAGCGGCCGTTTCCCAGGGCCACTGAGGCAAAGGGGAGCGTCCACGCTGCTCGGCTTCCTTCTGCATCTCAGACTCCAGCTCTGGGACTTTCACTTTGGAAATGGCTCCGAGGCCCGGGCACCGCCCTGCAGCCGTCCCTCTCCCTGGCTGGGGCCCTCCTGGTGCTCGGTGTCCCCGGGACACTCTCTGGCCACGGCCTGCGTGGGGAGCCCCGGGCTCTGTCATTTCACATCCAGGGGCGCCTGCACCACGTCCCCGTCCCTGCGTCCTCGGGGCACAGGTGGCCCGAGCCGTCTCCGCACCGCGGCCTCCACACCTCAGTCCCCGCCCAGAACCACGCGCGTGTCCGCCTGTCCCGTCCGACCCGTGGCGGGAGAGCCCGGAGCCTCGGGCCGCGTCCTTACGCGCGTGTGACCCGAGGCGCGCGCCGCACAGCCCACAGCCGGCCCGAAGGTGAGGCCGGGCTCACGCCTGGGACACGTCCCCTCCCCGCAGGGAGGATCACGCTGCGGGACCTGAAGCGCTGCAAGCTGGCCGGCGTGTTCTTCGACACCTTCTTCAACATCGAGAAGTACCTGGACCACGAGCAGAAGGAGCAGATCTCGCTGCTCAGGGTGAGTGCGGGGGGCGCGCGGGCGGGGCCGCGCCAGGCGGGTGCGTGACGTGACGCGTGGCTTCCCCCAGGACAGTGACGGCAGCGGCCCCGAGCTCTCGGACTGGGAGAAGTACGCGGCCGAGGAGTACGACATCCTGGTGGCCGAGGAGACGGCGGGGGAGCCCTGGGAGGACGGGTGAGCGCGCGGCCGGGGGGCGCGGGGGACAGTGAGGGGGGTGCGGGGACTTGGGGGACAGTGAGGGGAGCGCGGGGCACAGTGAGGGGGCGGGGGCACAGTGAGGGGGTGAGGGGGTGCGGGGCACAGTGAGGGGGACGGTGAGGGGGCGCGGGGCACAGTGAGGGACGGTGAGGGGGGCGGGGCACAGTGAGGGGGACGGTGAGGGGGCGGGGGCACAGTGGGGGGGACGGTGAGGGGGTGCGGGGCACAGTGAGGGGGAGGTGCGGGGACTCGGGGCACAGTGAGGGGGCGCGGGGCACAGTGAGGGGGAGGTGCGGGGACTCGGGGGGGGGGGGGCGGGGCAGTGGGGGGGCGGGGACGCGGGCACAGTGAGGGGGGTGCGGGGACGGGGGGTCACAGTGAGGGGGGGGGCGCGGGGCACAGTGAGGGGGGTGCGGGGCACAGTGAGGGGGACTTGGGGGACAGTGAGGGGAGCGCGGGGCACAGTAGGGGGGGCGCGGGGCACAGTGAGGGGGTGCGGGGACTTGGGGGACAGTGGGGAGGGGGGGGCACAGTGGGGGGGGGCGCGGGGCACAGTGAGGGGGGGCGGGGACTTGGGGGACAGTGAGGGGAGCGCGGGGCACAGTGAGGGGGCGCGGGACAGTGAGGGGGGTGCGGGGCACAGTGAGGGGGCGCGGGGCACAGTGAGGGGGACGGTGAGGGGGCGGGGGCACAGTGGGGAGGTGAGGGAGCGCGGGGCACAGTGAGGGGGTGCGGGGACTTGGGGGACAGTGAGGGGAGCGCGGGGCACAGTGGGGGGGGGCAGTGAGGGGGGTGCAGGGGGACAGTGAGGGGACGCGGGGCACAGTGAGGGGGCGCGGGGCACAGTGGGGGACGGTGAGGGGGCGGGGCGTGGGGGGTGCGGGGGACAGTGAGGGGAGCGCGGGGCACAGTGAGGGGGGTGCGGGGACTTGGGGGACAGTGAGGGGAGCGCGGGGCACAGTGAGGGGGGTGCGGGGCACAGGGGGTGCGGCGGACAGTGCAGGGACACCGGGCACAGTGAGGGGGTGCGGGGATGCGGGGCGGGACCGGCCCCCTGTCCCCCGCCCCACTTTGGGGGTGTAAACGGTACTGTTAAGATTCCCGGTTCCGCCGGTTCGTTGGCGGCCATGGAAATACGACTGATTGACCTTGTGTTTTGCAACTAGACGCAACACACTTGGGAGATCTGCGGTTCTCTGCGGCTTTCTGCGCGGACGGCCCGTGTCCGTCCGTGGGTCCGTGTCTTGTCTTCCTTTTCACCCCCGCGTGGCCGTCTCTTGCTTTCTCTTCCCCGCTGCGCGGCCTGGACGCTGCTGGGTGGGGTCCGGGCCGACCACGTCCCGCCTGACTGAGCGGTGCGGGTTTGTGTGCGTCCCGGTGCCCGGTCCTGGGGGCGTCTCCCCTCCCCCGGCGGTCACTGGGGGGTGCTCTGGCCTCTTCCTGGTGGGCGGAGGTTTCCCCACACGGGGCTGGGTGTCTCAGAGGCTTTCGCTCCATGTTCCTCTGTCTGTCCGTCCGTCCGTCCGGTGAGTGACACCGGGACAGCCGTGTGTTCCCCGCATGGATCTTACTCCTTTTATCCTTATATAGGGTTGGACTCTCTTTGCGAGGATTATCTGGAGTAGTTTATAAATTTTTTTTGAGACACGGTCTTGCTCTGTCACCGGGGCGGGGGCAGCGCTGTCATCACAGCTCACTGCGGCCTCCGCCTCCTGGGTGCAAGCGATCCTCCACCCTCGGCCTCCCGAGCACCTCGCATTACAGCGGTGTCCCCCCGCGCCCGGCTAATTACTACGGGGGTGCCCTCCACGCCTGGTTAATTACTATGGGGTGCCCCCCCAACGCCCGGCTAATTACTACGGGAGTGTCTCCCAGCGCCCGGCTAATTTTTTGTTTTCTAGAGACAGAGTCTCGCTACGTTGCCTGGGCTGGTCTCAAACTCCTGACCTCGGGCGATCCTCCCGCCTCGGCCCCCCACAGCGCTGGGAGTGCAGGCCTGAGCCACCGAGCCCGGCCCGTGGCTTTTCCTGGGATGTCTTGGTCTGGCTCGGGTATCAGGGTGATGCTGGCGCACGGAACGGGGGGCAGGCTGCTCTCCCGTAGTTTCTGGAGGAGTTTGTGTGCAGCACCGGTGACGTCTTCCCTCAGTGTCGGGTAGAATTCACCGGTGACCCCGTGGGGGCCTGGTTTTATTTATTTCAGACAGAGTCTCGCTCTGCGGGTTTCCACCTGCCCCGCAGGCCACGCGCCGGGCGCGTTCCTGGAGCTTGTTGCTGGCTCAGTGGCCGCAGCTCGGGGTCGGCTCAGGGGACTTTCTGGTGCTGGAGGCTGGGCCCGGGCGGCCTGCGTGTCCCGGAAACCACGCGCCGTCTCCAGGGCCTGGCTCTGCGCCGCCGGCCCCGCCTTCACCACCCCCTCGTTGCAGGTTCGAGGCCGAGCTCAGCCCTGTGGAGCAGAAGCTGAGTGCCCTGCGGTCCCCGCTGGCCCAGAGGCCGTTCTTCGAGGCGCCCTCGCCCCTGGGCGCCGTGGACCTGTACGAGTACGCGTGCGGGGACGAGGACCTGGAGCCGCTGTGAGGCCGCCCGGGGACCCCACCGCGGGCCCCTCTGCATGGGCCGCGGCCACCGCGGCTTGTGTAAAGACTCTTGTCTGTTGTGGAAAGCGAGTGCGTTTGTACGGAATGGTATATTTTTATTTATTCACAGAAGCGTGTGCCGTGAATTCCCGCCGTGGGTTCGCGGCTGGACCGGCCTCCGGCTCTGGGGCCTGCTGACCCCGCCCCGGGGACACGCGAGGGCCGCTCGGGACTGGGACAGGTGCCCACACGGACACCCGCCGGCCTCACCGTTCCGGGGGCCTCGTCTCTCTGGAAAGGTCCAAGCTGTGACCCGCGGCTCCCGGGCACGTCCCCCGCCCCGGACAGGAGCCTCCGCCGCAGCCTGCACGTTCTGTGTAAACGGACAAGAGCGTTGCTGGCGATCGCGCTTGCGTTTCTGAACGAACGTTGGGAGGATTTTCAGTCGCGGGCTCGGCCGGTCCCTCCCAGCCCGGGAGCCAAGGCCGCCAGCGACCCCGGAAGGAAGGAGCCCGCGTCGAGTCGGGGCCTGAACGAGGGGGTTCGGAGGCCCCCGCCGGGCACAACCCTGAGTGCAGGGAGGACCAGGAGCCCTCCAGGGACGCCCGACACGCCTGAGCCCAGGCCCAGCTCTGCTCCTTCCACAGGCCAGGGAGGGTCACGGGTGGTGACCACGGGACGACCCCCGTTCCTCGCACACGACAAAATGTTCCCCCCGGACAGGGACGTGGCCACACGGCCGGGAACAGGCGGGCGGGGCGGGAGCACCCCGAGAGCTGCGCACACGCCCCGTTCACCCACCGCAGCCCTGGCTGTGAAGGAGCTGGACGCACAGGCGGTCCCTGTGACCCCGAGGAGAGACGGCAGCGGAGGCTGGGGGCGGGGGGGGGACGTGGCAGCACCTCCTGGGGAACGGCCGCTGCCCCAAACGTGTCCTCAGTGTCTCCAGGTGTCCCCGGATTTCCGGGGAACGCCCCCACCTGGGTCTGCGAAGGGTCAGGGCCCCCCAACAACGGGACAGGTGCCAGGCAGGAGGGTCTGACGGTGGCCGCCGCAGGGAAATGGCACCGGGAGCCACGGCCTGGGGGCCCACCCTGCCCCGCGCTCGGGGGAGCCCGTCTGGGCGGGCAAGTCCGCCCCCCACCACCTCAGGGCCCCCCACGGCCATGGTCATGGGACTGAGGGGGCCGAAGCGGGGGGTTCACCTCTCACCGGAACCCTCCACCTCCCACGCTGACAGGAGGCCCCCAATGGGGGGTTGAAGGCTGGGGGTTCAAGGCTGAGACATCAGAGGGCTCCCTGGGGCCGTGAAAGGAACAGCGTCCCCCACCCACGTCCCTGGTGAGGCCCCCGCACAGCCGCCGACACCCCCGTACTCACCGCATCCCCCAAGCGCCCCCTCCTCCCCCAGCCACGGCCCCGATGCCCTGGGCCACACCAGGGCCGGCCGTGCACGCTCAGCCTCGGCCGGGGAAGTGGGGGTCCCCGTGGACAGCGGCGCGGTGGGGAGACCCAGAGCCCAGCCGTCCTGCCCCCACTTGGTCTAAGGGTCCGTTCCCCTGACAGCCCACGTGCGGGGGGCCGGGGGTCCCCACAAAACAAGCACCCGGGTCACCCTGACAGTGGCCAGCGGCCGGCGTCCCTCCAGGACAGGGGCCAGGACGTTCCAGGGCTCGGTGGGGGCGCCCGTGGCATCCCCACCCCCCCGGGAATGGCCGTCCCGGGCGCCCTGCGGTTGACGGCCGTCACCCCTGGAGATCCCCCAGCAGGGACTCAGCCGGCCCCTCCCTCCCTT
Organism: Macaca thibetana thibetana; assembly: GCF_024542745.1. NCBI lineage: Eukaryota > Metazoa > Chordata > Mammalia > Primates > Cercopithecidae > Macaca > Macaca thibetana. The sequence continues at coordinate 2,159,175 of NC_065598.1, forward strand.
CCTCGCAGGGTCCCTTCGTGTCAGATCCCAGCGCGTCCACGGGGGCACCCCAGGCTCCCGGCATTGGCGCCAGAGCGGCCCCCAGAGCGCCGTCCCCAGGGGCGGCAGGGACGGGCCTGGGAACACGGGGGCTCCCCAGAACGAGGGGCCCAGCCTGGGGCGGGGGACGGGGCCTGGACGGCCGTGAGACGGAGAAGAGGGAGACGGGGCGTTGGGGGAGAACTCGGGGGCATCAGACGCAGGAACTGGACGGAGCCGGACCCGCCGCGCCCAGCAGTTGTCGGAGGAGACACGGCCCTGGGGGGGGGGGGGAGCAGGGAGGCCCTCGGGACTCTCAGAGCCGGGGAAGGAGCGGAGGCCGGAGGTCGTCCCCAGCACGGTGCCCACGTGCCGCCCCGCCCGGGCCAAGGGGTCAGACCCCACGTGGCACAGGGGCCCGTCTGTGGGTGACGGGGACGCAGCCCCCCGGGCCGGCCCGACCCCGCGTGGTACAGACGGCCCTGCCCAGCCCGAAGCCGTAGACGCGGCCCCTCACCCGGCCAGACGCTGCTGCGTGGCTCCCGCGGGGGCCTCGAACCCAGCTCCCCGTGACCCGCGGGCCGACCCCGGCAGGGCAGCGATGCCCTAACCCCGGCACCCTCTGTAGAAGCCACAGCTTCCCCCAGGCTTGGCCTCCGCACCACACACGCCACCCGGAGCCTGGGCAGCCGCCGTTCTGGTCTCCGGGGACAGCACCCGACCGCACCCCGGGCCCCAGGACGTGTCCGCCGGGGGCTGCCGCTCGCCGGCCGTGTCCTCACCAGGGCGTAGCTCTCTCCACCCCGGCATCGGGTCCCACAGCAGCCCGGGCCGCCGCCGCGAGGGGGTCCTGCCCACCCGTGCCCCAGACAACAGCCCCTCTGCGGGGACACAGCCGCCCCGTTTCCCCAGCGCGGCCCGGCCTGACCTCGGGGAGCAGCCAGAGGAGGGGGCGAGGCCCCGTCGGGAAGGGAGACCCCAGAGGTGCAGGCACAGCAGGTCCCGCTCGGACAAGCCCCCCACAGCCCTCCCACAACAGGCCTCCCGGGCCCGTCCCTCAAACCCCAGCACACAGACCCCTGCCCCGCAACCAAGGCGGGCTTGAGCGGTACCTACGGCCGGCAGCTCACAGGTGCGACCACGGGGGGGACACGGAGGCCCCCGTCCTCCCCGCCAGGGCCTCGGCCCCCAGGGACTCACACAAACCCCGCAGGACACTCGGGGACCAAGGGCAGGAAGCGGGGCTTAGAGGAGCGGCCGCCTGGCCACAGCGATTCCAAACGGGCAGGCTCCACGCTGCACCTCTTTTGTCTGTTGTGAGGCGGAGTCTCGCTCTGTGGCCCAGGCTGGAGTGCAGTGAGGTGATCTCGGCTCACCGCAACCTCCGCCTCCCGGGTTCCGGCATTTTCCTGCCTCGGCCTCCCGAGTAGCTGGGATGACAGGTGCGCGCCACCGCGCCCGGCTCATTTTTGTATTTTTAGTAGACACGGGGTTTCACCATGTTGGCCAGGCTGGTCTCGAACTCCTGACCTCGTGATCTGCCCGCCTCGACCTCCCAAAGTGCTGGGATGACAGGCGTGAGTCACTGCACCCGGCCTTTAATAGAAAACTGGGCCCCCCTTCTCGTGCCCAGGCTGGTCCTGGGCTTAAGTGATCCCACCCCGGCCGCCCAAAACGCTGGGATGACGGGTGGGAGCCGCCGGGCACAGCGCAGCAGCCACACGACCTGTGCGCACGGGGGTGCTGACCAGGAACTCGAGCAAACATACCTGCCACATGCGACTCTAGCAATGCCATGGGGGCCGGGCGCGGTGGCTCACGCCCGTCATCCCAGCACTTTGGGAGGCCGAGGCGGGCGGATCACCTGAGGTCAGGAGATCGAGACCATGTTGGCCAACACGGTGAAACCCCGTCTCTACTAAAAATACAAAAATTGGCCAGGTGTGGTGGAAGGCACTTGTAATTCCAGCTACATGGGAAACTGAGGCAGGAGAATCGCTTGAACCCGGGAGGCGGAGGTTGCAGTGAGCCGAGATCGAACCACTGCACTCCAGCCTGGGCGACAGAGCGAGACTCCGTCTCAAATAAATAAATAATGTGCCACGGGAACCTGCTCCGTGCTCACCTCCCCCAACGTCGGAGTCAGGGACACGGGCCGTGCCTCACAGGGTGGGGTGACAGGACGTCCACCCGGGCCCTGACCCTTCTGACCTCCCCTCATCCGGGGGTGCCCTGACCCTTCAGGGCTGTGGGGTACCCTAAACATGACAGCCGTGGGGTGCCCTGAACATGATGGCTGTGGGGTACCCCAACTTTAATACCGTAGGGTACCCTGAACATGAGGGCCATGGGGCACCCCAACCCTGTGGGACCGTAAGGTGCTCTGAACATGAGGGCCGGGGGGTACCCCAACCTTTTGGGACTGTGAGACACACTGACTTCTTAAGACCACGGCTTACCCTGATGCTTAGGGCTCCGCTGTGCCCCCGACTCCCCAGGCTGTGGTGCCTACGGGACGCCGGGCCTACGTGGGGAGGGGGCGGAGGCACAAAAGCGATGGGGGAGGTGGAGGGCATCGGCTGTCCCTGCCCTGAAGGACAGGATGGGGCCAGTCAGGTAGGAGTGTGGCCAGGACCAAACCCAAGGACTCAAGGGGGAGATGGGGCGTGGAGAGAGGAGGGGAGCGGTGGGGAGAGAAGAGGGGGGTGGGGAGAGAAGAGGGGGGTGGGGAGAGAAGAGGGGGGTGGGGAGACACGAGGGGGGTGGGGAGACACGAGGGGAGGGGTGGGCGGGCAGAGGGGAGTGGAGGGGGGAGAGAGGAGGGGTGGTGGGTATTGGGGGACGGTGGGGGGAATGGGGGGCACGGACTGGGGGTGGGGAGGGGACAGAGGGGAGGAACCAGGGTCACACGTGAGGCCGGCGCCCTGACTGGAACGTGGCCTTCAGCCACCTGTCACCAGCCTGTGGGACCTCAGGGACACGGTGAGGGGGACACGGTGAGGGGGACACGGTGAGGGGCCCAGCCTGGATGCCGCCCCCTCCCATCCCCCAGCCTCACCGAGGGGCCACTGACTTCATCACACCACAGGGACCCCGTCCCAGGGTTCTGGGGCCCGTGCAGGAAACACGCAGGTGCAGGTGCGGAGCCAGGTCCCCACACCGCGGGCGTCTATTTGTATCCCCGTGGCAGGAAATCCAGGGACGCATGTAGACGAAGAACCGTCTGCACAGCTGGACCCCCAGCGCCTTGGGAAACCGATGTGGGGGGGTCCCCTGAGCTCAGGAGTCTGAGCCCAGCCTGGGCTACATGGAGAAACCTCGTGTCTAGGAAGAATTACAATCAGAGGGACGTGGTGGCGGCACCTGTCACCCCAGCTACTCGGGAGGCCGAGACGGGCAGCCATCCTCCCACCTCAGCCTCCCGAGTAGCTGGGACTACAGGACCCATGTCCAGCTCATTTTTTTTTTTTTAAGAGATGGGGGTATCAGTATGTTGCCGAGGCTGGTCTTGAACTCCCATCCCCACTCGGTCTCCCAAGGCAGTGGGATTCCAGGTGTGAGCCACCGCGGGACGCACACGGACACGGCTCACACCTGCCCCTGACACACAGGTATTTCTGACCCCGAATGGCGGGGCGGTCCCTGCAGAATCAAAAGGAACCTGAAGCCTGCGGCCCTGCACCATCCACGTGCCACTGCACTGACTTAAAGCTTCTCACGGGCGGGCGCGGGGGCTCGCACCTGTCATCCCAGCACTTTGGGAGACCGAGGCGGGTGGATCACCTGAGGTCAGGAGATGGAGACCAGCCTGTCCAACGTGGTGAAACCCCGTCTCTACTAAAAATACAAAAATTAGCCTGGACGTGGTGGCAGGTGCCTGGAATCCCAGCTACTCGGGAGCCTGAGGCAGGAGAATCGCTTGAACCCGGGAGGCGGAGGTTGCAGTGAGCCGAGATCGCGCCACTGCACTCCAGCCTGGGTGACACAGCGAGACTCAGTCTCAAAAAGAAAAATAAATAAAGCTTCTCATGAACGATGAAAACCAAAATTCCCATCGCGTCTGCACCGTACGGATCCGCCTCTGCTCCAACCAGCAGGACCACAGCTGGGCTGTGACTCAGTTTCCTTACGAAAAGCACCAGGGATGACCAGGACTTAGTCCCCCCCCCACCCCCCCGGGTGCCACTCACATCCCGACCTGCTCTCAGGAGCCCGGCGGACGCGTGGATCAAACTCGATCGGAGACACGCGTCTCATCCCGTTCTGGGCGGCCCACACGGTGCTTTGCCCAGAGCACGTTCAGCCTATGGTTTGGTTTGGTTTTTGTTGTTTTCTGACACAATCTCAGCTCACCGCAGCCTCCACCTTCTGGGCTGGAGCGATTCTCTTTGCACAGAACATACAGGCCCACACGGACCCTTTCCAGAGAGACGTGGCCCCCGGAACTGCAAAGGTCGGTCGGTGTCCGTGTGGGAGCCTGTCCCATTTTTATTTTTTTAAAGAGATGGGATCTCACTACGTTGCCCAGGCTGGTCTGGAACTCCCGGGCTCCAGCGGTCCTCCCCACTTGGCCTTCCAAAGCGCTGGGATTCCAGGCATGAGCCACTGCGCTTGGTGTACGGTAGGTTTGTTTGTTTTTTTTTTTTTTTTTTTTTTTTTGAGGCGGAGTCTCACTCTGTCGCCCAGGCTGGAGTGCAGTGGCCAGATCTCAGCTCACTGCAAGCCCCGCCTCCCGGGTTCCCGCCATTCTCCTGCCTCAGCCTCCCGAGTAGCTGGGACTACAGGCGCCGCCACCTCGCCCGGCTATTTTTTGTATTTCTTACTAGAGACGGGGTTTCACCGTGTTAGCCAGGATGGTCTCGATCTCCTGACCTCGTGATCCGCCCGTCTCGGCCTCCCAAAGTGCTGGGATAACAGGCTTGAGCCACTGCGCCCGGCCTACAGTAGGTTTTAAGTTAAAAATGTCACAAGACAGGCCGGGTGCAGTCTCAGGCCTGGAATCCAGCAGTTTGCGAGGCCACGTGCGGAGACCTGCTTGAGCCCGGGAGTTTGAGACCAGCCTGGGGAACACAGGCTGAGACTCTGTCTCCATGAAAAAAAAACAAACAACAAAAAATCACACAGTAGCCAGGTGTGATGGTGCACGCCTGTAGTCCCAGCGACTTAGGAGGCTGAGGTGGGAGGATCGCTTGAGCCCGGGTGGGAGAGGCTGAAGTAAGCAGAGATCGCACCACTGCTCTCCAGTGTGGGCAACACAGCAAAATCCTGCCTCAAAAAAAAAAAAAGTTTTCAGGCCGGGCGCGGTGGCTCAGGCCTGTCATCCCAGCACTTTGGGAGGCCGAGGCGGGTGGATCACCTGAGGTCGGGAGTTCGAGACCAGCCTGGCCAACATGGAGAAAACCCGTCTCTACTAAAAATAACAAAACAATTAGCCGGGTGTGGTGACATGCACCTGTCATCCCAGCTACTCTGGAGGCTGAGGCAGGAGAATCACTTAAACCCAGTGGCACAAACTGGCTCACTGCAACCTCCGCCTCCCGGGTTCAACCGATTCTCCTGCCTCAGCCTCCCGAGTAGCTGGGATGACAGGCACCTGCCACCAAGCCCGGCTAATTTTCATGTTTTTAGTAGAGACGGGGTTTCTCCACGTTGACCAGGCTGGTCTCGAACTCCTGACCTCCAGTGATCCACCCGCCTCAGGCTCCCAAAGTGCTGGGATGACAGGCGTGAGCCACCGCGCCCGGCCATGCATCCATTTTTGGTACAATTTTGAGAAACACAAACGTCTATATACAGACATACACCGGGTGTATCTACTATCCATGCATGCGTGCCTACACACCCTCACAAATGTGTGTGCATGTGTGTGTATATTTATACATTTTGGTGACTTTGGGGATAATCTTCTAGCCCTATATAGGACTGCGGGAACAGAACCAAATTTTTTTTTTTTTTTTTTTTTTTGACACGGAGTCTGGCTCTGTCGCCCAGGCTGGAGTGCAGTGGCCGGATCTCAGCTCACTGCAAGCTCCGCCTCCCGGGTTCCCGCCATTCTCCTGCCTCAGCCTCCCGAGTAGCTGGGACTACAGGCGCCGCCACCGCACCCAGCTAGTTTTTTGTATTTTTAGTAGAGACGGGGTTTCACCGTGTCAGCCAGGATGCTCTCGATCTCCTGACCTCGTGATCCGCCCGTCTCGGCCTCCCAAAGTGCTGGGATTACAGGCTTGAGCCACCGCGCCCGGCCAGAACCAAATCTTAACAATGTTCACCTCAGGGCCGGGCGCGGTGGCTCACGTGTGTCATCCCAGCACTTTGAGAGGCTGAGACGGGCAGATCACCTGAGGTTGGGAGTTCAAGACCAGCCTGGCCAACATAGTGAAACCCCGTCTCTATTAAAACTACAAACATTAGCTGGGCCATCGTGGCGTGCACCTGTCATCCCAGCTACTCGGGAGGCTGAGGCAGGAGAATGGCTTGAACCCGGGAGGCGGAGGTTGTAGTGAGCTGAGATCGCACCACCGCACTCCAGCCTGGGTGACACAGTCAGACTCTGTCTCCAAAAAAAAAAAAAAAAAATTCTTACAGAGACGAGGGTCTCGCTGTTGGCCAGGCTGGTCTGGAACCCCAGGGCTCAGGCAATCCTCCTGCGTTGGCCTCCGACGGTGCTGGGAGGACAGGCCTGAGCCACCGCGCCCGGCCACCTGTGGCTTTTTTTCCCCACATCAGACCAGGAAGAGCCACAGCTCAGGCGTGAGCTGCCCGAGTCGACGCCAGGTGGCGCCCAGGCCCCGAGCCAGCTCTGTCTGCAACGCAGCCCTCATCCCCGGACCTGCTCGTCCCCTTCGTCCCAGAGCTCGACCCCCCAGAGCCATCACCCCCCGACCGCAGGGCTCACCCTCCCACGGACCCCTGGCCGGGCTCTGGGCGTGCGTGGTGGTCCGTGGACTCGCTTACGGACACCCGTTCTGCTCAGCCTCCTGACGCCCTTGGACAGCTCGGAGGGCACAGAGAGCAGGTCCTAAAGGATATCGATGGCTACACACACCTCCCCGAGTTCACCACCTCGGGGTGCCCAGAGCTCCTCCCACAGCACCTTTGAAGCTCTCATTCCGTCTCAGTCTATTAACAGGGCAGACGGAGCCCAGGAGATTGTCGGCTACACACACGCACAGATGGAGCACAGATTGACGGCTACACACACACGCCCCTGAGCTGTCCACCGGGGAACGCTCTCATTCCGTCTCAGCCTATTAACAGGGAAGACAGAGCCCAGGAGATTGACAGCTACACACACACACACACACACACACACGTCCCTGAGCTGTCCACCTGGGGACGCCCAGAATTCCTCCCACAGCACCTTCAAAGCTCTCATTCCGTGTCTCAGTCTATTAACAGGGAAGACAGAGCCCAGGAGATTGACGGCTACACACACACACACACACACACACACACACACACACCCCCAGATTGACGGCTACACACACACACACGTCCCTGAGCTGTCCACCGGGGGACGCTCTCCTTCCATCTCAGTCTATTAACAGGGAAGATGGAGCCCAGCAGATTGTCGGCTACACACACACACACACACACACACACACACACACACAGATGGAGCCCAGCAGATTGACGGCTACACACACACACACACACGTCCCTGACTTCACAACCTGGGGATGCCCAGAGCTCCTCCCACAGCACCTTCAAAGCTCTCATTCCATCTCTCAGTCTATGAACAGGGAAGACAGAGCCCAGGAGATTGACTGACACACACACACACACACACAATGTCCCTGAGCTGTCCTCCGGGGGACACACTCATTCCGTCTCTCAGTCTATTAACAGGGAAGATGGAGCCCAGCAGATTGTCGGCTACACACACACACACACACACACACAGATGGAGCCCAGATTGTCGGCTACACACACACACACACACACACACACACACAGATGGAGCCCAGCAGATTGACGGCTACACACACACACACACACACACACACGTCCTGACTTCACAACCTGGGGATGCCCAGAGCTCCTCCCACAGCACCTTCAAAGCTCTCATTCCATCTCTCAGTCTAGGGAAGACAGAGCCCAGGAGATTGACAGACACACAGACACACACACACACACACACACGTCCCTGAGCTGTCCACCGGGGGACACTCTCATTCAGTCTCTCAGTCTATTAACAGAGAAGATGGAGCCCAGCAGATTGTCGACTACACACACACACACACACAGATGGAGCCCAGATTGTCGGCTACACACACACACACACACACACGTCCCTGACTTCACAACCTGGGGATGCCCAGAGCTCCTCCCACAGCACCTTCAAAGCTCTCATTCCATCTCTCAGTCTATTAACAGGGAAGACAGAGCCCAGGAGATTGACGGCTACACACACGCACGCACACGTCCCTGACTTGACCACACACTCTCATTCCGTCTCGCAGTCTATGAACAGGGAAGACAGAGCCCAGGAGATTGACAGACACACAGACACACACACACACACACACACACACACACACACGTCCCTGACTTCACCACCTGGGGACGCCCAGAGCTCCTCCCACAGCACCTTCAAAGCTCTCATTCCATGTCTCAGTCTATTAACAGGGAAGACAGAGCCCAGGAGATTGACGGCTACACACACACACCCCCCCCCAGATTGACGGCTACACACACACACACACGTCCCTGAGCTGTCCACCGGGGGACACTCTCATTCCGTCTCTCAGTCCTATTAACAGAGAAGATGGAGCCCAGCAGATTGTCGGCTACACACACACACACACACACACACACACACACACACACACAGATGGAGCCCAGCAGATTGACGGCTACACACACACACACACACGTCCCTGACTTCACAACCTGGGGATGCCCAGAGCTCCTCCCACAGCACCTTCAAAGCTCTCATTCCATCTCTCAGTCTATGAACAGGGAAGACAGAGCCCAGGAGATTGACAGACAGACACACACACACACACACACACACACACACGTCCCTGACTTGACCACCTGGGGACACTCTCATTCCATCTTGCAGTCTATGAACAGGGAAGACGGAGCCCCGGAGAGGCCTCCGTCCCGCGCTGCCCTGGCAAATCTGGGTTCCGAGTCTGAGTTCAGCGGTGTTAAAAAAACAATAGTCTACGTCCCCCGCTTGGGGCCACATATAGCAAACCCTATTTACCGCATCCGGGCACATCACGATTCCACCTGCCGAGGCCCCCACCACTGTCCTAGGTCCATCCCCAGCTTGGCGACGGTTCCAAATGCCTCCCCCGACCGCCCCCCAGTCAAAGTCTCGCTCTGTCGCCCAGGCTGGAGTGCAGTGGCGCGATCTCAGCTCACGGCAACCTCCACCTCCCACGTTCAAGCGATTCTCCTACCTCAGCCTCTGGGGTAGCTGGGACTACAGGCACCTGCCACCACACCCAGCTAATTTTTGCATATTTAGTAGAGTCGGTATTTCTCTGTGTTGCTCAGGCAGGTCTCGAACTCCTGACCTCAGGTGATCCACCCACCTCGGCCTCCCAAAGTGCTGGAATTACAGGCTTGAGCCACCGTGCCTGACCTCAGACACCTTTTGGTGCTTCTTGTTTGAGATGTGGGGTCTTAACTCTGTCACCCAGGCTGGAGTGCAGTGCTGCAATCTGAGCTCACCGCAGCCTCCACCTCCTGGGCTCAAGTGATCCTCCCACCTCAGCCTCCCGAGCAGCCGGGACCACAGGCACCCACCACCACGCCTGGCTGATTTTTCTTTTTTTTCTTTTTTTGTAGATAAGGGGCCTTACCATGTTGCCCATGCTGGTATCAAACTCCTGGGCTCAAGCAATCCTCCCACCTCAGCCTCCTTCCCAACGCATAAATGGGGGTGACACCTCTGCGCAGTCCCCACTGTCTCCCTCATTCTGTTTTACAACTACGGTCACATAAAGTAACGCAGAGAGGCGAGCCCCGTTATTCCCCCTTAAAACGTAGCCTGGAGCTTGCAGGACGCGGGCAGGTGGTAAAGATTCAGAGGCCAATTGAGATCACACGATTTTAAGCTAATTCAGGTGATTTTTAAGCTAATCAAGGGCCCCTTTCACGCAGGTGACTTTAAACGAATCGAGTTCTCCTTTCACAGAACTAAAAGGGGAGGTTATTTTACACAAATGCGCAGGCTACAGCCACCTGTCCTTCCTAGGGACTTCGGGCTGAAAATGTCACCTCTCGCACCGTTAATCCAAGCCCTGCAGGGCTGTTAGGAAGGGAATTAGCAGCTGGGATACCCCCATCCTACAATGAGGGGGGTTTAGCAAACCCTCCTGAAATCCCAAGGCCGCAGCTTCCTGCAGACGCTTAAGGAACATGCCAAATGCAACTGATCTCCTGAAAAATGCAAGCACTGCTGCTGAGGGCTGGGGTTCCGGGACGCTTTGCACACCACAGGTCACAGTTTGTGGGGGAGCTTCTCTGGGACCGGCTGACTCTTACCGTCCCCTGGACCCAGGGGGGCGCCGCTCGCATCCTCCTGGCATCTCCCAGGCCCCTGCCGCACTCACAGCTCCACCGCAGGGGCTCCCCAGGCTGGACTCAGACCCGCTGGATCCCATCCAGGCCCCCAGTGTAGACTCAGAGGCCCCTGGGATGGACTCGAGGCCCCAAAGCAGACTTCAGGACCCTCAGAGCTGGACCTCCACCCTCCAAGGCAGCATTCGGAACCCTCACGGCTGGACTCGAGGCCCAAGGCAGACATGGGGACCCCTGGGAGGCGTCCGGGACCCCCAGGACAGGATTCCAGCCCCCCGGCCAGACGTGGGGACTCCTGGGCGGTGTCCAGGACGCCTGGGGCTGGACCCAAGCCCCCAAGGCTAGATGTGGGGGACCCCCAGGGCTGGACTCAAGCCCCCAAGGCAGACGAGGGGACCCACCTGGGCGGCGCCCGGGACCCCCCCAGAGCAGGTCTCCAGCCCCAGAGCAGAGGTGGGGACTCCTGGGCGGCGTCCGGGACCCCCAGAGCAGGTCTCCAGCCCCCAGAAGAGGTGGGGACTCCTGGGCGGCGTCCGGGACCCCAGAGCAGGTCTCCAGCCCCCAGAGCAGAGGTGGGGACTCCTGGGCGGCGTCCGGGACCCCCAGAGCAGGTCTCCAGCCCCCAGAACAGAGGTGGGGACTCCTGGGCGGCGTCCGGGACCCCCAGAGCAGGTCTCCAGCCCCCAGAGCAGAGGTGGGGACTCCTGGGCAGCGTCCGGGACCCCCAGAGCAGGTCTCCACCCCCAGAGCAGGGGGACTCCTGGGCGGCGTCCGGGACCCCCAGAGCAGCAGAGGTGGGGACTCCTGGGCGGCGTCCGGGACCCCCAGAGCCGGTCTCCAGCCCCCAAGGCAGACGTGGGGACCCACCTGGGCGGTGTCTGGGACTCCCACGGGGGAACGCCAGTCTCCAAGGCAGACGTGAGGACCCCCGGGCAGCGTCCGGGACCCCCAGGGCTGCACTCGAGCCCCCAAAGCAGACATGGGGCTCCCTGGGTGGCGTCCGGGACCCCCAGGGCTGGACTCATGCCCCCAGGGCAGACGTGGGGACTCCTGGGCGGCGTCCGGGACCCCCACGGCGGCACTCCAGCCTCCAGAGCAGACGTAGAGACCCCCGGGCGGTGTCCGGGACCCCCAGGGCTGGACTCGAGCCCCCAAGGCAGACGTGGGGACCCCGGAGATTGAAGCCAAGCCCCCGAGGCGGCGTTCCGCACCCTCGCAATCAGACTTGGACTCTACCCAGCGCGGAACGGGGTAGGACGGGAGCGGGAACGAGGCGGGTGAGGGCAGCGCCGCCGGGGCTGGGGGTCCTGGCGCCTACACGGCCGGCGGCTGCACCGGGCGCCGAGTCTGGTAGCAGCAGCCCACGCCTAATGATAAGCGGCCCGGCCCCGCCTCCCCCGCCCGCGATGCATGCCAATCACCAGCACATGATGCGGGTTGACCAATGAGGAGCCCTCCCGTGCTGCAGAGCCCGCCCCGACCGCACGCCAATCACAGCACGTGACGCGGAATGACCAATGAGGAGCACGCCTTGTGCTGGGGCATGGCACTGGGGAGCCCGCCTCGGCCGCACGCCAATCACCAGCACGTGACGCGGGAGGACCAATGAGCACGCCCTGTGTTGAGGGGGGGTGGAACTGGGGAGCCCGCCCCGGCCGCACGCCAATCACCAGCACGTGACGCGGGATGACCAATGAGGAACACGCCCTGTGCCGAGGAGAGGCGCTGGTGAGCCCGCCCCGGCCGCACGCCAATCACGAGCACGTGACGAGAAACGCCTGTGGGCAGCCCCGCCCCACCGCTCAGCCGCCCGACGCGCCATGTGGGCCCTGCGGGCCGCCGTACGCCGGGGACTGCGGCTCTCCCGCGTGGGCCGCGGCCTCCCGGCTCCGAGGGCAGCCGCGCCGTCCTGCCCCGCGCGCGCGCTCGCCGCTGTCGGCCGCAGGGGCCCCGGGAATCTGGAGGGGCCATGGGGCGGAGGGCCGGGTCTGCGGGCGGACGGCGGCCGAAGCCGCGCGGAAGACGACGAGGAGGAGCCGGAAGATGCGGACGAGAACGCAGAGGAGGAGGAGCTGCTGCAGGGAGAGCCTCTGCTGCCGGCGGGGACCCAGCGCGTGTGTCTGGTTCACCCTGACGTCAAGTGGGGCCCGGGAAAGCCGCAGATGACGCGAGGTGACCGCGGCGGGGCTTCCAGGACAGAAACGGGAGCTGCAGATCTGGGGGCGGGGCTCTGAGGGGAGAGTCTCATTGGTGGAGATTCAGGGGCGGGGCTCCGGGGAGAATCTCATAGGTGGAGGCGCAGGGGCGTGGCTCTGCAGGGAGGATTTCATAGGTGGAGATTCGGGGGCGGGGCTCGGGAGAATCAAATGGCGATTCGAGGGCGGGGCCCGGGAGATTCACAGGTGGAGACGCAGGACGAGGCTCTGAGGGGAAGAGCTCAGCTGGCGACTTAGGGGCGGGGCTTCAGGGGGCGAGGCTCTAAGGAGAGGATCTGATAGGTGGAGACGCAAGGGCGTGGCATTGAGGGGCGGGGCTCTTAAGGGAGGAGCTCCTGGATGGTGATGCCGGGGCAGGGCTCTGAGGGGACGATCTCGTAGGTGGAGGTACCTGGGCGGGGTTCGGGGGAGGAGCCTATGGTGAAAGGGCGGGACTTATGGGGAAGAGGGGAGGCTGTCATGGGTGGAGGTGCGTGGGCGGGGCTTCGGGGGGAGGGGCTATGGGGTAAACGTGAGGGGGCGGAGCTTATGGGGAGGAGCACGTGGGGTGGGGAGGAGCTCGTGGGGCGGGATGGGGTGGGGTCGAGCCCGTGGGATGGAGCCCATGGGGTTTGATGGGGTGAGGTCGAGCCCGTGGGGCGGAGCCCATGGGCTGGGCTGGGCTGGGCTGGTTCTCACTGATGGGACCCGTTTCTCTTGCCCCTGGGTTAGAGGTAGGCACGGCGTGTTTGGGGTCAGGGGAGGGAGGGTGTCCAGCGGGCCAATCTGTGTCCAGTCCCCCCACCCCACTCCACTCCCCTAGGAGGAAATGCAAATGAATACGTCGTTGCATGTGCCAGAGTCTCAAAAACGTTGATTTTTTTCCCCTTGGAAGCCCCTGTAGTCGTTGAATGGTTTTCCTCTACGGGTGTTTTCCAAAATGGTCAGTTCTTGGAACAGCGGAAGCCCCAAACTGCTCACAACATTGCGCAGACCTCTTGCCTCTCTCCTCCCAAAACCTGCCCACGGTTCTTCAGTAATCCCTGAGCACCCCCAGCTCCCCGGTTCCCTGCTGCGCCCTCCTGGAGCCCAAATTCCACGTAAGGCAGGGTCGCCCTCGTGTCCCGCTGTGGCTCCGGCGTCCCTCCCCCGTCAGATTCCTGCTTAGAGGACCTACGGGGCACGGAGTCGTATCTGGGGACAAACGCCGGCTGGGGGTGCGTTCTCAGGGGACATTGTCTCAAGGACAGGGGGAGGCCTCCCTGGGCAGGTGTGGACGGGGGCCCCGGGCCTACCCCAAAGGGAAGCATCTCTCACGCTGGCCCTTGTGTCCCCGCAGCCGAGTGGCAGGTGGCGGAGGCCACAGCGCTGGTGCACACGCTGGACGGCTGGTCCGTGGTGCAGACAATGGTCGTATCCACCAAATCACCGGACAGGAAGCTCGTCTTCGGCAAAGGAAACTTCCAACACCTGACAGGTGGGTCCGTCCACACCTGCTCCTTCCCCAAACCTCCTTTCCTGTCCGCTGCTGCCGAGAACATTCGAGCCAGACGCACTGAAGGACGGGGGTCTCGCTGGGCCAGGGGGGAAACGGCCTCTTAGGCTGCCCGGGTGAGCCGGGAGCACACACCAGTAGGAGTCGGAGGACGCCGAGGCCGCACCTGTGTCGAGACTCACAGCCGGCCCTGGAGAGAGTTAAACTGCTAAAGGTTAGGTCGGGGCGGTTTATAGAGTCCAACAAACAGGGTGGGCAGTGGACCGGCTGTATCCCCACCTGCTCCTGCAGCCCCGACAGCCAAATCCTCCTGCTGGGTGGCTCCCCGTGCAGTCTGTAAGGCCGGGATCCTGCACGGGATCCTTGCGCTTCCCCGGTTTTTGACCGTCCGGCTTATAGTACAGAGTGGGGAAGATGCTACTCACTTGCCCAGGTCGGGGGTCCGCTTCCCTGGGTCACTTGCCCAGGTGGGGGTCGGTTTCCCTGGGTCACTTGCCCAGGTGGGGGTCGGTTTCCCTGGGTCACTTGCCCAGATGGGGGTCCGCTTCCCTGCCTGACTCGGATGCATGTCATCCCGGCCGGGATGTGTTCACCACGTCTGTGTGTGTGTCGCACCAGAATGTGTTCACCATCTGTGTGTCTGTCCACACTGGGATGTGTCCACTGTGCATGTGTGTCTGTGTGTGTCCCTGTCGGGATGTGTCACACCGTGTGTGTGTGTCTGTGTCTGTGTGTTCCACCGGCTGTGTCCACTGTGCATGTGTGTCTGTGTGTCCTTGTCAGAATGTGCTCACCGTGTGTGTGTGTCTGTCCGTCAGGATGTGTTTACTGCTTGTGTCTCTGTGTGTGTGTGTGTCCCTGTTGGGATGTGTTTACTGTGTGTGTGTGTGTCCCTGTTGGGATGTGTTTACTGTGTGTGTACGTGTGTGTGTGTGTGCGTATGTCTGTCCCTGTTGGGATGTGTTTACTGTGTGTGTGTGTCTGTCCCTGTTGGGATGTGTTTTTACTGTGTGTGTCTGTGTCCCTGTTGGGATGTGTTTACTGTGTGTGTGTGTGTGTGTGTGTCCCTGTTGGGATGTGTTTACTGTGTGTGTCTGTGTCCCTGTTGGGATGTGTTTACTGTGTGTGTGTGTCCCTGTTGGGATGTGTTTACTGTGTGTGTCTGTGTCCCTGTTGGGATGTGTTTACTGTGTGTGTGTGTCTGTGTCCCTGTTGGGATGTGTTTACTGTGTGTGTGTCCCTGCCCGGATGTCTTCACCGTCTGCTTGTGTATGTGTGTGAGACACACAGCCCTAGAGACACACCCTCTCCCACACCGACTTCCTGGATCCTGGGTCCCGTGCTCCTGGGGACGCCTGTGACCTGGGCACTCCAGAGGGCATCGCGGGCTCATCCCGCAGTCCAGGGGCCTGGACGGCCGGCCTCTGACGGGACCCCCTCTTTCTGTTAGAAAAGATCCGAGGGTCTCCGGACATCACGTGCGTCTTCCTGAACGTGGAGAGGATGGCAGCCCCGACCAAGGTACCACAGAACGTGGCTGGCTGTTTGTTCCGTATTCCCCGTGATGACGGCGTGGACGCCACAGTGTCCCGCCGGGCGGGGGACAGATGGGGACACGGTGGAGTTAATGACACAGACGTCCTCCTTCCTCTGCGGTTGGCCACCAGCGCCTGGCCTTCCCCTGTGGCTCCTCAGTCGCTCTCTCCTTTTGTAGAAAGAACTGGAAGCCGCCTGGGGCGTGGAGGTGTTTGACCGCTTCACAGTCGTCCTGCACATTTTCCGGTGCAACGCCCGCACGAAGGAAGCCCGGCTTCAGGTGGCCCTGGCGGAGATCCCGCTGCACAGGTATCGTGACGGGGTACCCGGGCCCCTCCGTTCTGTACTCACCTGTAGGTCATTCTGAGGGTACGTGAGGAAGAAAAGCATCGTGGGGGACCGGGCGCGGTAGCTCATGCCTGTAATCCCAGCACTTTGGGAGGCCGAGGCGGGCGGATCACGAGGTCAGGAGATCGAGACCATCCTGGCTAACACGGTGAAACCCCCTCTCTACTAAAAAATACAAAAAATAGCCAGGCGAGGTGGCGGGCGCCTGTAGTCCCAGCTACTCGGGAGGCTGAGGCAGGAGAATGGCGTGAACCCGGGAGGCGGAGCTTGCAGTGAGCCCAGATTGCGCCCCTGCACTCCAGACTGGGCGACAGAGCGAGACTCCGTCTCAAAAAAAAAAGTGCCGTGGGTCACTCTGTCCGGGGCCTGATGGGCTGGCTTTCCCCGACCGCCCACCCCAGCTCCCGGCGAGGTCCCCTCGGTCTGGGACACACGTCAGTCACAGTGTCTGAGCTACACGCAGAGCGGGGGCCCCAGCACCAGCCCCTCCCTTCCACCCGGAGGCCCCAGCTCAGTGCCCCCTTCATCTTCGCCTCAGACCTCTGCCGGGAGGGAGACGGCGTCCGCAGAGAGCGAGGCAGTCTCGTTCCCACGCCAGGTCGAACCTGAAACGGGACGTCGCCCACCTGCACCGGGGAGCCGGCTCACGTGGCCCTGGCATCCCGCTGGGTCAGGTAACTCGTGACGGGGTACCCGCGTCCCCTCCGGGCGTCCTGGGTCATTCGGTCGTACGTGAGGGCAGCCACATCGTCAGCCCGCGGAAGATGCCTGTAATCCCACAGGGTGGGGGCCGGCTGGGGGCTCGTCTCCTGGTGGCATTTGAGGAGATAGGAGATGATGGTGGTTCTTTGACGTTTTGCCCAAATAGGGAGTCACAAACCGGGGATTTAAACAGCAGAAACCTATAGTCTCCCATCCTGGAGACCAGAAGTCTGAGATCAGGGTGAGGACAGGGCCGCGCTCCCTCCAGAGCCTCCTTCCTGCCTCTCCCAGCTCCCGGGGGCTCCAGGCGTCCCTGGACTTGTGGCCGCATCACTCCAGTCTCTGCGTCCGTCTCCACGTGGCCTCCTCCTCTGTGTCAAAAAAAAAAGTCTCTTAGGACACCCGTCATTGCATTTATGGCCTGCCCTAATCCAGGATCATCTCATTTCTAGATCCTTCACTTAGGACAAACACCCGGTTTCCGAATAAGGTCCCGTCACCGGTTCTGGGAATTAGTCTGAGCTGTGGACAGAGCTTTTAGGAGAACCACAGTTCCATCCACTACAATTGTGTCCACTTCCCTCTGGAAGCTCTAGGGGAGGCCCCCTGCCTCTCCCAGCTCCTGGGGGCTCCAGGCGTCCCTGGGAGGGAGACGTGGCCACATCACTCCAGTCTCTGCCTCCGTCTCCACGTGGCCGTCTCCTCTGTGTCTGTGTCTCCTCTTCCTGTCTCTTAGAAGGACACCTGTCATTGGATGTACGGCCCGCCCTACTCCAGGACGATCTCATCTCCAGATCCTTTGCTTACAGACATCTGCAAAGACTATTTTTCCAAATGATGTGTCATTTGATTTTGGGAACCACCCAGGTGATTCCGGATGATCTTGGCATTTGAGAGATTCAGGAGATGACATCTCCTTTGAGATTTTTTCCAAATAAGATCCATTCAAACCGGGGATTTAAACGACAGGGATATGTCTTTTGAGGGAACCACAGATCAATCAACTTAAGCTGTATCCAGCGCTCCCTCCAGAGCCTCTAGGGGAGGATTCTTCCTGCCTCTCCCAGCTCCCGGGGGCTCCAGGCGTCCCTGGGCTTGTGGCCGCATCACTCCAGTCTCTGCGTCCGTCTCCACGTGGCCTCCTCCTCTGTGTCTGTGTCTCCTCTTCTGTCTCTTAGAAGGACACCTGTCATTGCATTCGGGGCCCGCCGTAATCCAGGATCATCTCATCTCTGGATCCTTCTCTTAGGACAAACACCCTATTTCCGAATAAGGTCCCGTTCACCGGGAATTAGGATGTGGACAGAGCTTTCAGGACGGCCACAGTTTCGTCCACTACAATTGTATCCAGTTCCCTCCGGAGGGTCTAGGGGAGGCTCCTTCCTGCCTCTCCCAGCTCCTGGGGGCTCCCGGCGTCCCTGGGCTTGTGGCCGCATCACTCCGGGCTCTGCCTCTTAGGACACAGGTCATTGCCTTAGGGCCCACCCTAACCTAGGATGGCCTCTTGAGATCCTACAAAGAGCATATTTCGATATCAGGTCCCATCCCCAGGTTCTGGGACTTCGGATGTGAAGGGGCGTCCCTGAGCCCCACTCCCAGTGACGTCCCGGGCCGGGCCCCGGTCGGAGGCCTCCGTAGTGCTCGGGCCTTGCCTTTCTCCCCGAGTCACGGGAAGCCCTCGTGGGCCTCACAGGGTGGATGCGCCCGGAGGCGAGATCCCGTTCCGCCCAGCACGGCCCTTTCTCACGGAACGGGGCGGCGTCGGGCCGCTGCTGGGGAAGGCGGCCGGGCCCCCAGATGCCGGAGCAGGAGCAGGCCCCGGGCCCTCGCGGACCCTCGGCGGCACCCCCCGCTCTTGCGTGGCTCACGCCTCCCCGTCTTGGCTGCTTTTAGGAGAGTCCTTCATGCAGGTGCAGCAGCGTCTCCTGAGAGAGAAGGAGGCCAAGATCCGGAAGGCCCTGGACAGGCTTCGTAAGAAGAGGCAGCTCCTCCGGCAGCAGCGGACGAGGCGGGAGTTCCCCGTGGTCTCCGTGGTGGGGTACACCAACTGCGGTGAGCACCCCAGGGAGGACGCGCCCAGGGAGGGTGCCCCGGTGTCCGCGTGGGGCGCACCAGCTGCCGTGAGAACTTGCCCAGGAGAGGGGCGCCCCGTGGTCTCTCTGGAGGGGTTCACCGGGGCTGTGGTGAGGACGCCGTCTACTCCGTCGTCCTATCCAGAGCATTACCGCCCCGTCTACACCACAGGCTTCCCTCCGTCTACACCGTCCTCCTGTCCACACCATCAGCACTGCCCCATCTATACCACCACCGTCTACACAGTCCACCTGTCTACACCACAAGCTTCCCTCCGTCTACACCGTCCTGCTGTCTACACCATCACCACTACCCCATCTATACCACCACCGTCTACACAGTCCACCCGTCTACACCAATGTTCCCTTCGTCTACACCGTCCTCCTATCCAGAGCATTACCGCCCCGTCTACACCACAAACTTCCCTCCGTCTACACGGTCCTCCTGTCTACACCATCACCACTGCCTCATCTATACCACTACCCATCTACACAGTCTACCCGTCTACACCACAGCGTCCCCTTCGTCTATCCCGTCCCACTATCCAGAGCATTACCACCCCGTCTACACCACAGGCTTCCCTCCGTCTACACCGTCCTCCTGTCTACACAGTCACCACTGCCCCATCTACACCATCCTCCTGTCTACACCATCACCTCCCCTGTCTACACCATCCTCCTGTCTACACCATCACCCCTGCCCCATCTATGCCACCACCCCATCTACACAGTCCACCCGTCTACACCACAGTGTTCCCTTCGTCTACACCGTCTTCCTGTCTACACCATCACCACTGCCCCGTCTACACCATCCTCCTGTCTACACCATCACCACTGCCCCGTCTAGACCACCACCCCATCTACACAATCCACCCGTCTACACCACAGCATCCCCTTCCGTCTACACCGTCCTCCCAGCCACAGCAGCACCACCCCGTCTCTACCATCCCACCATCTACGCCATTGCCAGATCTACCCAGACGACCCCACGCCCATCCACGCCTTCACACACACACCGTCTGCACCCCCAGCTGCCCTGTGTCCACACCGCGGCCCTGCTGCGTCGGCCTGAGAGCGGCGACGGCGGCTTCGTCCCACGCGTCGTGTCCGGCCCGGGGGTGCCCGAGGGGCTCGGGGACCGTGGAGCCCGGGGTGCGGCCACCCAGGAGGGTGCCGTGGTCTCCATTCGGAGGGCCCGGGTGCCGCGCCGGGAGCTGGGACACGAGGGTCTCTGCAGCTCCCCGACCTCCACGCCCTCCTAGGGAAGACCACGCTGATCAAGGCGCTGACGGGCGACGCCGCCATCCGGCCGCGGGACCAGCTGTTTGCCACGCTGGACGTCACGGCCCACGCGGGCGCGCTGCCCTCACGCATGACCGTCCTGTACGTGGACACCATCGGCTTCCTCTCCCAGCTGCCGCACGGCCTCATCGAGTCCTTCTCCGCCACCCTGGAAGACGTGGCTCACTCGGTGAGTGCGGGAACGCCAGGGGCCGGGCGCTCGGACACCCAGTTAGCCAGGGGCCGGGCGCTCGGACACCCACTCGGCCCAGGGGCCGGGCACTCAGATACCCAGTCAGCCAGGGGCCAGGCGCTCAGACACCCACACAGCGAAGGGCTGGGCGCTCGGACACCCAGTTAGCCAGGGGCTGGGCGCTCGGACACCCACTCGGCCCAGGGGTCGGGCGCTCAGATACCCAGTCAGCCAGGGGCCGGGCGCTCGGACACCCACATAGCTACAGGCCGGGCGCTCGGACACCCACTCAGCCCAGGGGCCGGGCGCTCGGACACCCACTCAGCCCAGGGGCCAGGCGCTCGGACACCCACACAGCTACAGGCCGGGCGCTCAGACACCCACACAGCCCAGGGGCCAAGCGCTCGGACACCCACTCAGCCCAGGGGCCGGGCGCTCGGACACCCACACAGCGAAGGGCTGGGCGCTCAGACACCCACACAGCCCAGGGGCGGGGCACTTGGACACACACACAGCTACAGGCCAGGCGCTCGGACACCCAGTCAGCTAGGGGCCAGGCGCTTGGACACACACACAGCCACAGGCCAGGCGCTCGGACACCCACTCAGTCTAGGAGCTGGACTCTCGGACACCCACTCGGCCCAAGGGCCGGGCACTCGGACACCCACACAGCGAAGGGCTGGGCGCTCAGACACCCACACAGCGAAGGGCCGGGCGCTCAGACACCCACACAGCGAAGGGCCGGGCGCTCGGACACCCACACAGCGAAGGGCCGGGCGCTCGGACACCCACACAGCGAAGGGCCGGGCGCTCAGACACCCACACAGCGAAGGGCCGGGCGCTCGGACACCCACACAGCGAAGGGCTGGGCATTCGGAAACACACAGCCAGGGACCCGGCGCTCGGATACCCACAGAACTCGGGGTCAGAACAACACGTGCCTCCGGGGGCTCAGACCGAGTGTCCCCGAAGCCTGCCATATGCCCCGGGGCAGAGGCTGAGCGGTGGCCCCAGCCTCACCCACACTCAGGGCCGTGTTTTTGCCGCCGTGAGCCCGTGTACAAACAGGAAGCCTCGACCCCCTGAGCTCCGGCGATCCTCCCACCTCAGCCTCCCGACTAGCTGAGACCACAGGCGCGCACAACCAGGCCCGGCTCACGTTTGTACTTCGTGTAGAAACCGTCTCGCTCTCTTGCCCAGGCCGGTCTCCAACTCCTTGCCTCAAGCCACCTCCCACAGTGCTGGGGTTGCAGGAAAAACATTATTTGTATTAAGTGCATCCAAACAAACAGAAAGGAGACGTGGATACCCCGGCCGCATACGTGGTACAAGTAGACACGGCTTTTTTTTTCCTGCGTTTTTCATAGTTTGTATCAGGAACCTGCCCGTAAGAGGTTTTAAATGCGAGAAAAAGCATCCTTTAAAGACAAAAGATCTGACGGGGGATGAAGCTGCCCAAAGCTTTGAAGACCCACCGCGTGGGCGGGTGGTGGTGTCGTCATACACGGCACCCCCTCGTGCGTGGGTCTGGGGGTGCAGAGCTGCTGACTGTGGCGTGGAAGGCCGGTCCCGGGGTGTCCGAGCGGCCTGCACATAGGGGTACCTCCCACTCCCAGCCTGTCGTGGGGAGCTCGTGCCAGCCCCTCTCCCGGGCCGGTCCGCAAGCTTGGGGTCCGACACCAGGAGCTTCGCGGCTCTGACCGCGCGGCCCGGCCCGCAGGATCTCATCGTGCACGTGCGGGACGTGAGCCACCCCGAGGTGGAGCTCCAGAAACGCAGCGTTCTGTCCACACTGCACAGCCTGCAGCTGCCCGCCCCGCTCCTGGACTCCATGGTGGAGGTTCACAACAAGGTGGACCTCGTGCCCGGGTGAGTGCGGCCCTGGTGCCCGCAGGCGTCTCCTTCCCCTGCATGCACTGGGGCCGGGTGGGGAGATGCCCCGTCTCCTCCTGTGAACCACAGCGGTGGCAGCCGAGACACAGGGAGTTGGACCCAGGCTGTACCCCGTGGGCAGCGGACTCCTGGGCAGGACCCTGATTTCGTCCGGCCGCCCTGAGGCTGAGCGGGGCCTGTGGCACCCCCACCCCGGCAGGTACAGCCCCACGGAACCGAACGCCGTGCCCGTGTCTGCCCTGCTGGGCCACGGGCTCCAGGAGCTGAAGGCTGAGCTCGATGCGGCCGTTTTGAAGGCGACCGGGAGACAGATCCTCACTCTCCGCGTGAGGCTCGCCGGGGCCCAGCTCAGGTGAGCGGCCTGCCGGGGCAGGAGACGGGATGGTGCTGTGGATGTGCCCGTCTCTGCCTCTGAGGTGGGCTTTCGGTGGGTACGAAAAGAGCTGTGGGATCCCCCGAGAGCTTTAGGATGTCCAGACGCGATGAATGGGTTTGCATCAAATGGATGTTGGTGACCGCATACGACAGGTGCCTAACCTGTGCTGACAGTCGAGGGATGTAGGTCTCCCTACCGATAAGCAAGGGAGCTCGAATTGGATGCAGTGGCACAGGCCTGTAACCCCAAGACTTTGGGAGGCCAAGGCAGGAGGATTGCTGGAGCTGAGGAGTTTGAGGCCAGCCTGGGCAGCACAGTGAGATCCCATCTCTACAGAGAATAAACAGTTAGGCCAGGCGCGGTGACTCACGCCTGTAAAATCCCAACACTTCGGGAGGCTGACGCTGACGCAGGCCGATCACCCGAGGTCAGGAGTTCGAGGAACCGGCCTGGCCCACTAGGTGAAACCCCGTCTCCACTAAAAATACAAAACTTAGCCAGACCTGCTGGCGGGCGCCTTTCGTCCCAGCTGCTCAGGAGGCCGAGGCAGGAGAGTTGCTGGAACCCAGAAGGCCGAGGTTGCAGTGAGCTGAGATTGCATCACTGCCCTGCAGCCTGGGTGACAGACGGAGACTCTGTCTCAAAAAAAAAAAGCAGCTGATGGAGGCGCACACCGGTCGTCCCACCTACTTGGGAGGCTGAGGTGGGAGGATGGCTTGAGCCCAGGAGGTTGAGGCTGCAGTGAGCCATGACCGCACCACTGCACTCCAGCCTGGACTACAGAGCAAGACCCCATCTTAAAAAAAAAAAACGAGCACGGTGGCTCAAGCCTGTAATCCCAGCACTTTGGGAGGCCGAGACGGGCGGATCACGAGGTCAGGAGATCGAGACCATCCTGGCTAACACGGTGAAACCCCGTCTCTACTAAAAATACAAAAACTAGCCGAGCGAGGTGGCGGGCGCCTGTAGTCCCAGCTACTCGGGAGGCTGAGGCAGGAGAATGGCGTGAACCCGGGAGGTGGAGGTTGCAGTGAGCTGAGATCCGGCCACTGCACTCCAGCCTGGGCGACAGAGCGAGACTCCGTCTCACAAAAAAAAACGAAGGGAAACAGAACAGTCTGATGAATGAATAGTTTGGGCTAAGCTCTTTTTAGCATCATTATTTACTGTGAAACTAAGCAAATACTTACGGGTTCTGCTTGCTTCCGTACAACCCGCGTCTGTCCCCAGCTGGCTGTATAAGGAGGCCACGGTTCAGGACGTGGACGTGATCCCTGAGGACGGGGCGGCCGACGTGACGGTCATCATCAGCGACTCGGCCTACGGCAAATTCCGGAAGCTCTTTCCAGGATGAACGGACCCCCGCGGAGGGCTGGGGAGCTGTGGCGTTGCTGCTGTGTGTCGGGTGCAGCCGGGTGTCGGGTACAGCCGGGCGCCCCCTCGCTGGCTCTGGGCCCGCCTCGTTCCCAGCCATTTGCTGGGATGAACGCGCAGGCTGGTGTCACGGCCACGGCGCCCCAAAGGGGGTCTCGCCCGAGCGTCCACTCCACACGATTCCAGCGGGCCCTCGGTGCCTGCCGTGAACTGGCTCCCCTCGGAATGTTTCCGTAGCAGGACATTAAACCGGTGTTCTGATTTCTGTCAGCAGCGTTTCCAGTTCCTCCTGCACCTGTCGTGAGCCGTGGCCCTTGGTGGGCACCGAATGGCCCCTCCGCCCGTCTGTGTGTTCACACACGGTCTCCTGTCCCATGGTGGCGTCGGGGCAATGACTAAAAATCAAGTTTCCCGACAGCACAGAGAACTGTTCCACAAAAGTAGAAGGGAAAGAAAACAGTTTTATTAAAGAAGAAACTTCAAACCAGACCAGGACGTGTGTCACAGACCATCCGCTAACAGATGCAGGGAGAATTTCACCTGCGTGTGACCAGGCTGTCCAGCCGTTACATGTACATTTGCCGTCTCCAACAGGAAAACAAAACGCCTGGTGTGTTTTGTTTTGAGACAGCCTCGCTCTGTCGCCCAGGCTGGAGTGCAGTGGTGTGATCTCAGGTCTCTGCAACCTCCGCCTCCCGGGTTCAAGCGATTCTCCTGCCTCAGCCTCTCGAGGAGCTGGGATTACAGGTGCCCGCCACCACGCCTGGCTAATTTTTGTATTTTTAGTAGAGATGGGGTTTCACCATGTTGGCCAGGCTGGTCTTGAACTGTTGACCTTGTGATCCACCCGCCTCGGCCTCCCAAAGTGCTGGAATTACAGGCGTGAACCACCGCGCCCGGCCTGAATTAACATTTTTTTTTTTTTGGAGACAGAGTCTTGGACTGTCGCCCAGGCTGAAGTGCAGTGGTGCGATCTCGGCTCACTGCAACCTCCGCCTCCTGAGTTCCAATGATTCTCCTGCCTCAGCCTCCTGAGTAGCTGGGATTACAGGTGCGCGTCACCATACCTAGCTAGTTTTTTCTGTTTTTAGTAGAGACAGGATTTCACCATGTTGGCCAGGCTGGTCTTGAACTCCTGACCTTGTGATTCGCCTGCCTCGGCCTCCCAAAGTACTGGGATGACAGGCGTGAGCCACCGTGCCCGGCCACCATACTCAGCCTCACAACTTGATTTTTTAAAACCTCTGACCTGAAAAACGTGCCCTATGAATTAACTTTTCCTTTTTTTTTGTTTTGTTTTTTTTTGTTTTGACTTGGAGTCTCGGACTGTCACCCAGGCTGGAGTGCAGTGGCACGACCTCAGCTCACCGCAACCTCTGCCTCCCAGGTTCCAGTGATTCTCCTGCCTCAGCCTCCTGAGTAGCTGTGAACTACAGACACCTGCCACCATGCCTGGCTAATTTTTGTGTTTTAGTAGAGACGGGGTTTCACCCTGTTGGCCGGGCTGGTCTCGAACTCCTGACCTTGTGATCCGCCCACCTCGGCCTCCCACAGTGCTGGGATGACAGTCATGAGCCACCGCGCCCGGCCTGAATGAACATTTTCTAAAGACGCCTCCCGCCTGCCATCCTGAAAGCCACCAAAGCTGTGTTGGCTGCACTGGTGGTGACCAAAGTCATACACAAACTTGACTTTGTCTTCGTTGACTGAAACGATCTGTATGAATTCGGGGGTGGTGTGGAACGCTCCCGACAGACCCCAGGGTTTCCCGATGGGGATTCGGGGCCAGTGGAAGTCAGAGAGGTTCCCTGCAACTTTGGCGTCTCCGCAGGCCCTTCCCGAGCCCTGATCCAGCAGAGTCGTGGGGCTGACGTAGCCGTTGGGTGCTCCCCAGGACTGCGTGTTTCTGGATCTGGGGCACCTTCATTTCCCCATTTCCCGGGTGGCAACTGGGTACCAAAAGCAGAAGCAGGTTTTTGGAAAATGAGTCATTAGGTCCCAAAGAGAACCTATTCCAGGCCGGGCGCGGTGGCTCAAGCCTGTAATCCCAGCACTTTGGGAGGCCGAGGCGGGCGGATCACAAGGTCAGGAGATCGAGACCACAGTGAAACCCCGTCTCTACTAAAAATACAAAAAATTAGCCGGGCGCGGTGGCGGGCGCCTGTAGTCCCAGCTACTCAGGAGGCTGAGGCAGGAGAATGGCGGGAACCCGGGAGGCGGAGCTTGCAGTGAGCCGAGATCGCGCCACTGCACTCCAGCCTGGGCAACAGCATGAGACTCCGTCTCAAAAAAAAAAAAAAAAAAAAAAGAGAACCTATTCCAGCATGGACTGGATAACCCTCTTGAGGACCATCCTGAGAAATTCTGACGTCTGCTGTTACACCATGAAATAAACGGGAGACCTCCTCGGGAAAGGGGAAGAAAAGTGGTGGCTGGTGTCCGCCGTGGCTGAGAACTTGAACCAGCAGCTCCAACGAGTGACATAGAAAATGACATATAGGCCGGGCGTGGTGGCTCTCGTCCATCATCCCAGCAATTCTGTGAGGCCGAGGTGGGCAGATCACTTGAGGTCAGGAGTTCAAGACCAGCCTGGCCAACACAGTGAAACCCTGTCTCTGCTGAAAATACAAAACAATTAGCTGGGCGTGATGGTGCACGCGTGTAATCCCAGCTACTCGGGAGGCTGAGGCAGGAGAATTCCTGGAACCCGGGAGGTGGAGGTTGCAGTGAGCCAGGATCGCACCACTGCACTCCAGCCTGGGCAACAAGAGCGAAACTCTTGGGAATTTGAGACCAGACTCTGAAACATGGAGAAATCCCATCTCTACCAAAAATACAAAAGTTAGCCGGACGTGGGGGTGTGCCCCTGGAGTCCCAGCTACTCGGGAGGCTGAGGTGGATCACTTGAGCCCTGGAGGTTGAGGCTGAGTGACCAATGACTGCGTCACTGCACTCCAGCCTGGGTGACAGAGCAAGACCCTGTCCCTAAAAACTAAAGAAATATTGGCGACCGGGCATGGTGGTTCCTGCCTGTCATCCCAGCACTTTGGGAGGCTGAGGTGGGCGGATCACCTGAGGTCAGGAGTTCGAGACCAGCCTGGCCAACGTGGTGAAACCCCGTCTCTACTAAAAATACAAAAATTAGCCGGGCGTGGTGGCGTGTGCCTACAATCCCAGCTACTCGGGAGGCTGAGGCAGGAGAATCGTTTGAACCTAGGAGGCGGAGGTTGCAGTGAACCAAGGTGGTGCCACTGCGCTCCAGCCTGGGCAACAAGAGCGAAACTCTGTCTCAAAAATATATATATATACACACACATATATACACACATATATGTATATACACATATACACACACACCATATATACACACATATATACACACACATATACACACGTATATATGTATATACACATGCGCACACATATACACACATACACACACTATATATATACACACACATACATACACACATACACTATATACACACACATATATGCGCACACACACATATACACACATACATATACTAGGCTTTGGTGTGAGAGCAGCCGAGGGGCTGCCTGGCTTGCACAAGGCAGGCTGGCCCCTAAGTGGGTTGTTGTCACTGTTCGTAATTAGTGAGCTGTGAGAGGTCAGTGTTTCCCTGGGTCTGTAAGGGGCCCAGACGCCACAGCAAGGAGAATACAGAAATAAAAAAAAACATATTTCGGGCTGCCGTGGTGGTTCCTGCCTGTCCTCCCAGCACTTTGGGAGGCTGAGGTGGGAGGATCACTTGAGGCCAGGAGTTCCAGAGCAACCGGGCCAACAGAGCGAGAGCCCATCTCTATTTTCTTTTTTTTTTTTGAAATAAGTCTCACTCTGTGACCCAGGCTGGGGTGCAATGGCAGGATGTCCGCTCACTGCAACCTCCGCCTCCCGGGTTCAAGCGATTCTCCTGCCTCAGCCTCCCGAGTAGCTGGGATTACAGGCACCTGCCACTATGTCCGGTTAATTTTTGTATTTTTAGTAGAGATGGGGTTTCATCATGTTGGCCAGGCTGGTCTTGAACTTTTGAACATGTGAACCGCCCGCCTCGGCCTCCCAAAGTGCTGGGATCAGGCGTGAGCCACCGCGCCCGACCACCCCATCTCGATTTTAAAAAAAAAAGAAAGAAAAAGAAAACATATTATCGGTCCTATGATCCCCAATATTTGGCCCCAACAAAGTCACGGTACTTGGAAGCAGGGGGTGAAACTTCAGCCCCCGCGTCCTGAACCCCCACGTCAGCACCAAAGCAGCTTCTGGTTGAGAGCGATGACGTCCCCGACAAAGCTGTCCGCTCCGATGAAGTCGCCCGCGATGACGTTGGTGCACCGTGAGCCTGGCCCCGGGTGCTGCTCTCGGACCCACGCGCTCAGCCGGGGAAGGTTGGGCAGCGTCATCTTCTCCAGGGACTCGGACGGGTGCGCCAGGACGTACTGCAGGTTCTCCGTGAGGTTGGTGCCGGCCACGAACAACCCTCCTGCAACAGGGCGGTGGGGGGACGGGTTTACACCGTCAGGTGCCTCACCTGCCCGTTGATCCCCTTAGTCACATGGTTGGACGTTCAGATCTCAGGAATTCGAGTTGGAAAGCATCACATCCAACAAGGAAATCAGGGGAACTTCGGTGGTGGGTGGGGCCGGGCGTGGTGGCTCACGCCTGTCATCCCAGCGCTTTAGGAGGCAGAGGCAGGCAGATCACCTGAGGTCAGGAGTTTGAGACCAGCCTGACCAACATGGAGAAACCTTATCTCTACTAAAAATACAGAATTAGCCAGGCGTGGTGGCAGGTGCCTGTCATCCCAGCTACTCGGGAGGCTGAGGCAGGAGAATTGCTTGGACCTGGGAGGCGGAGGTTGCAGTGAGCCGAGATCACACCACTGCACTCCAGCCTGGGCAACGAGCGAAACTCCGTCCCCCCAGAAAAACAAACAAACACGTGGTGGGTGGTGAACAACCCCAAAGGTATCCACGTCCTAACCCCACGTGGGAGACAGAATAATGGACCCAAAGATGTCCACGTCCTAATCCCACGTGGGAGACAGAATAATGGGCCCAAAGATGTCCACGTCCTAATCCCACGTGGGAGACAGAATAATGGCCCCAAAGATGTCCGCGTCCTAACCCCACGTGGGAGACGGAATAATGGCCCCAAAGATGTCCACGTCCTAACCCCACGTGGGAGACGGAATAATGGCTCCAAAGATGTCCACGTCCTAATTCCCACGTGGGAGACGGAATAATGGCCCCAAAGGTATCCACATCCTAATCCCACGTGGGAGACGGAATAATGGCCCCAAAGGTATCCACATCCTAATCCCACGTGGGAGACAGAATAATGGCCCCAAAGATGTCCACGTCCTAATCCCACGTGGGAGACGGAATAATGGACCCAAAGGTATCCACGTCCTAACCCCACGTGGGAGACGGAATAATGGACCCAAAGATGTCCACGTCCTAATCCCACGTGGGAGACGGAATAATGGCCCCAAAGATGTCCACGTCCTAATCCCACGTGGGAGACGGAATAATGGCCCCAAAGATGTCCACATCCTAATCCCACGTGGGAGACAGAATAATGGCCCCAAAGATGTCCACGTCCTAACCCCACGTGGGAGACAGAATAATGGCCCCAAAGATGTCCACGTCCTAATCCCACATGGGAGACGGAATAATGGACCCAAAGATGTCCACGTCCTAATCCCACGTGGGAGATGGAATAATGGACCCAAAGATGTCCACGTCCTAATCCCACGTGGGAGACGGAATAATGGCCCCAAAGGTATCCACGTCCTAATCCCACGTGGGAGACGGAATAATGGACCCAAAGATGTCCACATCCTAATCCCACGTGGGAGACGGAATAATGGGCCCAAAGATGTCCATGTCCTAATCCCACGTGGGAGACAGAATAATGGCCCCAAAGATGTCCACGTCCTAACCCCACGTGGGAGACGGAATAATGGCCCCAAAGATGTCCACGTCCTAATCCCACGTGGGAGACAGAATAATGGCCCCAAAGATGTCCACGTCCTAATCCCACGTGGGAGACGGAATAATGGCCCCAAAGATGTCCACGTTCTTATCCCATGTGATACACAGAGAAGAATGCTGTTGTCTGAGGCACTAAGTCTGTGCCGTCTGTTATGAGGCTTACGGAGAGGGCTGACATTGACCAGTGATTCTCTAAGTGGAGCCTCTGCAATAATTACAAATGCACATGTTCGGTCTCCACGGAGATCTGCTGAGCCACCATCTCTGGGGGCAGAGGGATGCGGTCTGCAAGCTGTGTTTGCAGAAGCTGCCCCAGACGTCCGTTCCAGTGCCCCGGTGTGGACCAGCTGGACTGACTCCTCAGCCAGAGACAGCAGAGTCAACAGACGTTTATGGCCAAGTTCTCTGAGTGGTTTTTAACGGTTATTTCTACGCTGGGCACGGTGGCTCACGCCTGTCACCCCAGCGCTTTGGGAGGTTGAGACCAGGGGATCATCATGTAAGGTCAGGAGTTCAAGACCAGCCTGACCAACCGGCTGAAACCCTTTCTTTTTTTTTTTTTTTTGAGACGGAGTCTCGCTCTGTCTCCCAGGCTGGAGTGCAGTGGTGCGATCTCGGCTCACTGCAAGCTCCGGCTCCCGGGTTCACGCCATTCTCCCGCCTCAGCCTCCCAAGTAGCTGGGACTACAGGCGCCCGCCACCTCGCTCGGCTAGTTTTTTGTATTTTTAGTAGAGACGGGGTTTCACCGTGTTAGCCAGGATGGTCTCGATCTCCTGACCTCGTGATCCGCCCGTCTCGGCCTCCCAAAGTGCTGGGATTACAGGCTTGAGCCACCGCACCCGGCCGGCTGAAACCCTTTCTCCAGTAAAAACACACCAAAAAATTAGCCAGGCGTGGTGGTGTGCCCCTGTAATCCCAGCTCGGGAGACTGAGGCAGGAGAATCACTTGAACCCGGGAGGCGGAGGTTAAAATGAGCCGAGATCGCACCATTGCACTCCAGCCTGGGTGACAGAGCAAGACTCTGTCTCAAAAAAAAAAAAAAAAAAGGCCAGGTGTGGTGGCTCACACCTGTAATCCCAACACTCTGGGAGGCCGAGGCGGGCGGATCACCTGAGGTAGGGAGTTCGAGATCAGCCTGAGCAACATGGAGAAACCCCGTCTCTACTCAAAATTTAAAAATAAAAAAATTAGCTGGGCGTGGCGGGAGGCTGAGGCAGGAGAATCGCTTGAACCTGGGAGGCGGAGGTTGCAGTGAGCCGAGATCGCGTCACTCCACTCCAGCCTGGGCGACAAGAGCAAGACTCCGTTTAAAAATAAGAGACATGGCCGGGCGCGGTGGCTCAAGCCTGTAATCCCAGCACTTTGGGAGGCCGAGACGGGCGGATCACAAGGTCAGGAGATTGAGACCATCCTGGCTAACACGGTGAAACCCCGTCTCTACTAAAAAATCTAAAAACCTAGCCGGGCGAGGTGGCGGGCGCCTGTGGTCCCAGCTACTCGGGAGGCTGAGGCCGGAGAATGGCGGGAACCCGGGAGGCGGAGCTTGCAGTGAGCTGAGATCCGGCCACTGCACTCCAGCCTGGGCGACAGAGCGAGACTCCGCCTCAAAAAAAAAAAAAAAAAAAAAAAAAGAGACATTCCTGAAGTCTAATCTGGTTCACCTGTGAGGGCGAGAGACCAAGTTGACAAAAGCTGCTCCTCTGCCCGGCCGGTGAACTGGGTTTTACGTTGACCCCGTGGGATGCAGCAGGACCGAGACGGCCGCACCTGCCACCATCCCCTCAGGGAGGACCTTCCTTCCTCCAGCCCTCGGGCTCCTGCCAGTGCTGCCTGCACCTCACAGCCCCTCGGTGGCTCTCTTACAAAAATTGTGAAATTCACACACTAGAAAGTTACCTTTTTTTTTTTTCCAAGACGGAGTCTCGCTCTATCACCCGGGCTGGAGCGCAGGGGCGCGATCTCGGCTCACTGCAAGCTCCGCCTCCCGGGTTCCTGCCATTCTCCTGCCTCAGCCTCCCGAGTAGTTGGGACTACAGGCGCCCGCCACCTCGCCCGGCTAATTTTTCGTAGAGACGGGGTTTCACCGTGTTAGCCAGGATGGTCTCGATCTCCTGACCTCGTGATCCACCCGCCTCGGCCTCCCAAAGTGCTGGGATCACAGGTGTGGGCCACCGCGCCCAGCTGACACGAGGAGTTTGAGACCAGCCTGGGCAACACAGTGAGGCCCCTTCTCTATAAAAGAATTAACTAAAAAAATAAAGAGTGCGTTCACATTGTGCAACTCCGACCTCTCCCTAGTTTCAGAACATTCTCATCGCCCCAAAAGGGAGACCCCGTTTCCGTGAAGTGGTCCGTCCTCATTTCCCCTCCCCAGCCCCCGGCAACCTACTCATCCTCTTTCTGTCTCTGCATTGGCCTGTTCTGGGCATTTCGTGTAAACGGATTCACACACTATGTGGCCTTTTGTGTCTGGCTTCTCTCACTGAGCGTGATGTCCTCAAGGTTCATGCCCATCAGAGCCTCGTTCCTTTTCATGGCTGCATAATATTCCACAGCGTGGATGGACCACACCTTGTTGATCCCTCCTCCCACCAATGTATGTGGACTGCCTTCTCCCTGGGTGCTTTTTTTTTTTTTGAGACGGAGTCTCGCTCTGTCGCCCAGGCTGGAGTGCAGTGGTGCGATCTCGGCTCACTGCAACCTCCGCCTCCCGGGTTCAAGCGATTCTCCCGCCTCAGCCTCCCGAGTAGCTGGGACTACAGGTGCCGCCACCACGCCCGGCTCATTTTTTGTATTTTTAGTAGAGACGGGGTTTCACCGTGTTCGCCAGGATGGTCTCGATCTCCTGACCTTGTGATCCGCCCGTCTCTGCCTCCCAAAGTGCCGGGATTACAGGTGCAGGCTTAACCACGCCCAGTTCCTGGATTCCTTTTAAATTGTTTTCAGTCCACGTGGACCCGGCCTCCGGCAGGGCGTCCAGGAGGCTGTGTGGAATCCACCCCCAGCAGGCGCGCCCTGGTACCTGGGCGGCCGCAGCTCTTCATGGTCTCCAGGTAGCGGATGAGGGCCTCGGTCTTCGCCGTGTTTCCCCACCAGTAGGGGATTCCTGGCCACAGCTCGCAGTGCCGGCCCAGGGAGCTCTCGTCCTCGTAGGAGACGATGACCTGCTGTCCTCGGGACCACAGCTGCCGCAGCGTCGGCAGCTCCTGCAAGGGACCAGAGTTAAGGGTGCGGGGGAGAGAGGAGAGCCGGGGATACGGGGGGCACCCGCGAGAGAGGAAGGCCGAGAAGTGTGGACGCCGGAGAGGGAGGACGGCCCGACACGTGAGTATAAACCGAAAATGAAATTCTGGCCGGGCGCGGTGGCTCAGGCCTGTCATCCCAGCACTCTGGGAGGCCGAGGCGGGTGGATCAGCTGAAGTCAGGAGTTTGAGACCAGCCTGGCTGATGTGGTGGAACTCCGTCTCTACTAAAGATACAAAAACTAGCAGGGCGCGGTGGCTCACGCCTGTCATCCCAGCACTTTGGGAGGCCGAGGCGGGCGGATCACAAGGTCAGGAGATCGAGACCACGGTGAAACCCCGTCTCTGCTAAAAAACATACAAAAAATTAGCCGGGCGCGGTTGTGGGCACCTGTAGTCCCAGCTACTCGGGAGGCTGAGGCAGGAGAATGGCGTGAACCCGGGAGGCGGAGCTTGCAGTGAGCCGAGATCGCACCACTGCACTCCAGCCTGGGCGACAGAGCGAGACTCCGTCTCAAAAAAAAAAAAAAAAAAAGATACAAAAACTAGCCAGGCGTGGTGGTGTACGCCTGTCATCCCAGCGACTCGGGAGGCTGAGGGAGGAGAATCGTTCGAACCCGGGAGGCGGAGGCTGCAGTGAGCTGAGATCGCGCCACTGCACGCCAGCCTGAGAGACAGAGCGAGACTCAGTATCGAAAAAAATTTTTCTTTTATTTTACAAATGTTTTAAAAGGAACATTTGTAGCCAGGAACAGACGTGCACACGGGGGGCCCCGCGTACAGAACGGGGCCGGCACGTGTCTCTGCCGTTCTGAGGCTGCTGCCTGGGCTCCTGGGGAAACCACACGGACCCTGACCGGGGGTGGGGGCTCCATGGAGCCAGGAAGATGCTGTGTGTATGTGTGTGTGTGTGTGTGTGTGTGTATATATACTTTTTTTTTTTTTTTGAGACAGTCTCCCTCTGTCGCCCAGGCTGGAGTGCAATGGTGCAATCTCGGCTCACTGCAACCTCCACCTCCCGGGTTCAAGCCATTCTCCCACCTCAGCCTCCCGAGTAGCTGGGATGACAGGCACCTGCCACCTCGCCCGGCTAGTTTTTTGTATTTTTTAGTAGAGACGGGGTTTCACCGTGTTAGCCAGGATGGTCTTGATCTCCTGATCTCATGATCCGCCCGTCTCGGCCTCCCAAAGTGCTGGGATGACAGGTATGAGCCACCGCACCCGGCTGGCACTGCACACATTTCCAAACCCGTCACGGGAAGCAGTTCTCACCAGGGTCCCTCCCGCACTGCGGGAGAGCCGGGAGCCCCGTTTAGCAGCTTCGCCTGCTACAGGAATCATCGCGGCACCCACACCCGGGGCGTGGCAGACGGAGTCTGAGGGTCACGATCCCCCTGCCCCGGGACAGACGTGGGGACGTCCTTCCCCCTCCTCACCCCACGAGGACACAGCATGTCCCCGAAAATATTCTTGATGCAGGCGACCAGGTACTCGTGCAGGTCCTCGCTCAGCCCCTCGAAGTTCCTGCAGGCCAGGATGACCACCTCACGCGGGTGCCGCTCCAGCCACTCCGAGATTTCCGTGAGTGTGTCCTGGGGAGGGCGGGGGGCCGGACTGAGTCCTGCATGACTCTAACACGGGGAAGGCCGGGCACGGTGGCTGACACCTGTCATCCCGGCACTTTGGGAGGCGGAGGCAGAGGCGGGCGGATCACCTGAGGTCAGGAGTTCGAGACCAGCCTGGCCAACACAGTGAAACCCCATCTCGACTAAAAATAGAAAAATTAGCGGGGCACAGTGGCACACGCCTGTCATCCCAGCTACTCGGGAGGCCGAGGCAGGAGAATTGCTTGAACCCGGGAGGCGGAGGTTGCAGTGAGCCAAGATCGTGCCACTGCACTCCAGCCTGGACGACAGAGCAAGACTCCATCTCAAAAAAAAAAAAAAAAGCAACAAAGAAACCCCCGTCACGGACTCCCAGGGGTCAGCGTCTCCTGTCTGGGTCTGCAGGTGACGTCCCCATCCCATTAAAGGCCGAGCATCTCCTGTCCAGATCTGCATGTGGCTGTTTCGTCCCCACGGGAGCTTGGCCACCTCCGGCTCTCCCCGTTGCGTCCCCCTCAGCCCGGCCGCACCTCCACCAGGGCCGTCGTGTACACCATGTGGACGAAGTGCAGGTTCTTCTCCGAGCCCTCCAGCATGTGAGCGATCCGCAGGTCCAGGTACCGCACCCCGGCGTCCAGCTGCTCCGTGACGTCCAGCGCCTGTGGACAGAGGCTGCCGTCAGGTCGGCCTGGCTGAGCGCCGCGCCTGGGGGCTCAGGGACGGGCTGTGGGATTGTCCACCCACACGTCCTGCTGTCCAGGGGGACGTGGACGTTGAAACAACAGCTGTTTGTTGGTGCTGGGAGCTCTGCAGCCACGGGGACCTGCATTGGGAAAACCTGATCTCCGGGGACCTGGCCTCTTTCAGCAGAGCCTGCGAGACTCTGTCCTGGGGAAGGGCACCTGCCCCCGCCCTGACACGGGTCTCACCCACGTCCCTGCAGGTCCCCAGTCACCCTCTTTCCAGCTGTCACCAGAAGGGGCTGCAGTTGGGGCAGAAATAAGGAGACAGGCCGGGCACACGGTGGCTCACGCCTGTCATCCCAGCACTTTGGGAGGCCAAGGCGGGCGGATCACGAGGTCAGGAGATGGACACCATCCTGGCCAATATGGTGAAACCCCGTCTCTACTAAAAACACAAAAAACTAGCCGGGCGTGGTGGCGGCGCCTGTAGTCCCAGATACTCGGGAGGCTGAGGCAGGAGAATGGCTTGAACCCGGGAGGCGGAGCTTGCAGTGAGCCGAGATTGTGCCACTGCACTCCAGCCTGGGTGACAGAGGGAGACTCCGTCTCAAGAAAACTAAAATAAAATAAGCAAATAAAACAGTGTTCCCCTCTCCTCTGCCTTTGGGAAGGGGGCTCTGGGTGGACAGCAGGTTTTGGTTTTCATCCTGTCTCCCTGGCTGGGATAGGGGCTGTGTTTTGCTGCAAAACCCACAGTCACCATCTGCCTCCTGAGCCCACAGGGCACCACTCAGACCCTACCTGGGTGACGGACCATTTCAGCACCACGGGGCGCGTGATACAGGGGAAGGCCTTGTTCAGCAGCTGCAGCAGCCGGGACTCCTCGTGCGAAATGGGGGACTTCTTGTTCAGGCAGTAGGTCATGGTGTCGTGGCTCCCTGAGAGCAAAGCACACGCGGACATGTCACCATCGGGCCCGTCCCTGCCACCTGCTGTGAGGTGCTCGGCCGCCCGCCCACAGCACGGGCACAGGCATGGCGGGAGGGGTGGACGCCGTCTCCCAAAACTCATGTCCCCTGGAACCTGGGAACGGGATCTGTGTGGAAACCGGGTCTCTGCAGATATCATGAGGTTGAAATGAGATCATCCTGGAGTAGGGCAGGCCCCAAATCCAGTGACAAGTGTCCATGTAAGAGACAGAGGAGGAGACACAGACACAGAGGAGGAGGCCACGTGGAGACGGAGGCAGAGACTGGAGTGATACGGCCACAAGCCCAGGGGATGCCTGGAGCCCCCAAGAGCTGGGAGAGGCAGGAAGGATCCTCCCCTAGAGCCTCCAGAAGGAACTGAACACAATTTAAATGACTTGAGTGGTGATCACCAAAAGAGCTGTTCAAGTCCTAACCCCCCCAAGAACCTGTTTGGAAATAGGGTCTTTACACATGCAATTGAGTGAAGGCTCTCAAAATGAAATCATCTTGGCTTTGTGGTGGGCCCTAAATGCAATGACAGGTGTCCTTAGGAGACACAGACCCAGAGGAGGCCACGTGGAGACGGAGGCAGAGACTGGAGTGATGCGGCCACAAGCCCAGGGATGCCTGGAGCCCCCAGGAGCTGAGAGAGGGAGGAAGGACCCTCCCCTCGAGCCTCAGGAGGAAGTGTGCTCCTGCCCATATCTTGTTTCAGATTTCTATACCTAGAACTGGGAGAAAGTAAATTTCTGTTGTTTGCCGTCTCCTAACGTGTGGTCACTTGTCATGGGAGCCGCAACAAACACAGATCTTTGTGGAGTCTGACTGATGGCTGACGTTTGCATTTGCTGCCTATGACACGTAGTTGTTGTTAAGATACGTATATTTAAATGTATACAAATACATTTATGAATATAACATTTAAATATCAACGTAAATATTGTGTATATACAGATATGTATATATCTGTATATATACAACTGAAAATGTATATGTATATATGTATATACATATATACATGTATATATACACATGCACATATATACATACACATATACACACATACACACACATATACACATATGCACATACATATATATACACCTATACACGTATACATGTATATATACACATGCACATACAACATACATATATATACACATACACACACATACACATATGCACATACATATATACACATATACACATATACACGTATACATGTATATATACACATGCACATACAACATACATATATATACACATATACACATTCACATATATACACATATGCACATACACATATATATACGCATATACACATATACGCATATATATACACATACATATACACATATATACATACACGTACATATACACATATACACATAGCTGTATATACATATACAAAGATATACATGTATATGTACTCATATGCACACATGTGTACACACATAGCCTCATGTGTTCACACGTCTGTATAT
This sequence comes from Macaca thibetana thibetana, assembly GCF_024542745.1. Lineage (NCBI taxonomy): Eukaryota > Metazoa > Chordata > Mammalia > Primates > Cercopithecidae > Macaca > Macaca thibetana. The sequence goes on from NC_065598.1 coordinate 2,197,198, forward strand.
GTGCATGTGCATATATGTGTGCATAAGTACAAATGTGTATACATTGTGCATGTGTATGTGCCTTATCTACATGTGTCCATGTGTAGGTATATGTGTACATGCACATATACCTGTGCGTGTGCATAGGGGCAAGCGTCTATACATACGTGTATGCATATGTGTCTATGTGCAATGTATGTACATGTTTGTGGACGCATATGCATGTATGTGTATGGATACCTGTGTGTGCATATGTGCAACGTTACATATGGATATACACGTGTGTGCATGTGTAGGTGCACCTGTGCATGTGTGTGTTCATGAATATGCATAAGTATGTGTGGACACATCTGCACATCTGCATGCATATGTGTGTGAGCCTACATCCATGTAGACATGTGTGCATGAGTATGTGTGAGCCTCTGTCCATGTATACATGTGTGTGTACATGTGTGTGCTTATGTGCATGTATACATGTGCCTGCATGGGCCTCCATGTGTATGTGTGCTTCCATGTGCATATGTGTGGGTACGTGCATGTGTGCATACGTGTGTGCATGTATGTGTTTATAGGTGTATGCATGTGTGTGCATTTATGTGTGTTTGTGTGCGCATGCATCTGTGTTTCCATGTGCATGTGTGGGTATCTGCATGTGTGTGTGCATGCATGTGCATGAATGTGTGTGTACGTGCCTGAGTGCATGTGTGTATGTATTTGTGTGTGCATGCATGTGTATGAATGTGAGTGTACGTGCCTGAGTGCATATGTATTTGTGTGTGCATGCATGTGTATGTTTCCGTGTGTGTGCACATGTGTGCATGCGTGTGTGTGCATGCACGTGTGCCTATGTGTCTATGTGCATCTGTGTATGTGATATGGTTTGGCGGTGTCCACACCCAAATCTCGAACTGTAGCTCCCACAATTCCCAGGTGTCATGGGAGGGACCTGGTGGGACGTCACTGAATCTTGGGGTGGGTCTTTCCCATGCTGTTCCTATGACAGGAAGTCTCTTGAGATCTGATGGTTTCAGAAAGGGGAGCTCCCCGGCATACGCTCTCGTCTGCCACCAGGTAACCCGTGACTTTGCTCCTCATCCACCTTCTGCCGTGACTGTGAGGCCTCCCCAGCCAGGTAGAATGGTGAGTCCATTAAACCTCTTTCTTTTATAAATTACCCAGTCTCAGACATGTCTTTCTTCGCAGGGTGAGAACAGACCAACACAGTATGCACGTGTGTGTGTGTCTGTGTGTATGTGTGCATATGTGTGTCCGTATGTGTGAATGTGTGTGTGTGCATATGTGTGTATGTGTGCATATGTGCACGTGTGCATGTGTGCATAGATGCCTGTGCATACGTGTGTACATGTGTGCATGCCTCTGTGTGTCCATGTCTGCGCATGTCCATGCCTATGTACATATGTGTACGCACGTCAGTGTGATTTGCAGGATTTCCCCACACCCAGGATTGCTCCTACAGCCAGCATCTCCACTGGGGAACGCAGAGGTAACAGCCCCCGCCCCACCCCACCCCACCCTCACCTGGGATGGAGAGGTGGTGGAGAGGCACATCCCAGAGCTGGGGACACAGTGCCGACATCCAGTCCTCGTTCGCATTTCTGCAGCGCAGGTTGGAGAAGCTGCTGGAAGTGCTCACCTGCCCGCCCATCGGAGGTGAACCCTGGGCAACCTGAGGAAGAAGAAGAGGAGAGAGAGATTTTTTATGGTTAAAGTTGTGCTGCTTACACAGGGGTCATGGCTTCCCCTGGGAGGGGCTGGGGTGGTGGAGAGTGTGGGGTGGAGATCAGACTTCCTGAGAAAGGGGAGAGAGGGGCCGGGAGCGGTGGCTCACGCCTGTCATCCCAGCACTTTGGGAGGCCGAGGCGGGCGGATCGCGAGCTCAGGAGTTCAAGACCAGCCTGGCCAACATGGTGAAACCCCCTCTCTACTAAAGATACAAAAATTAGCCAGGCGTACTGGCGGGGACCTGTAGTCCCAGCTACTCGGGAGGCTGAGGCACCTCGTGATCCACCTGCCTCGGCCTCCCAAAGTGCTGGGATGACAGGCATGAGCCATCACTCCTGGCCTTCTCCCTTCCTTCTTTGTTGCCTAATAAATTCTCCGTTCCTTAAAACCACTCCACGTGTGTCCACGCCATGTCATCTAAACTGGCGCGAGACCAAGGACCCGGGTGTCCCTCCAGTCACCGGAGCCGTAGCAGTTTGGTGCATTGGCCGGGAATTCATTCACGAGAGCGGTGAGGATGGGACGAATCTCACCCTCAGATCTGTCCTTTAATCTCAGGGTTGTCGTCCAGCTATCCTACCGCAAAGCTTTCCTTCTTCCCTTCCTTCTCTATCCGCGGTCTCTCTGTCGAATGCACGGGAATTTTTACAGCCTAGGGAAGGAATCCTGTTGGGCCACACCAGGAAATGCTGTCGACCAGGGATACAGCTCAGGCTTCCAGGAATACGGTTCTCTCCTTTCCCCCTAAGTAAAGTTACTTGGTACTAATTCTCTAGCAGGTGCATGGTATTTCCTTTTTTTTCTTTTTTTTTGAGACGTTGTTTCGCTCTTTTTGCCCAGGCTGGAGTGCAGTGGCGCGATCTCAGCTCACCGCAACCTCCGCCTCCCGGGTTCAAGCGATTCTTCTGCCTCAGACTCTCGAGTAGCTGGGATGACAGGCACCTGCCACCACGCCCGGCTAATTTTTGTATTTTTAGTAGAGACGGGGTTTCTCCATGTTCGTCAGGCTGGTCTCGAACTCCCGACCTCAGGTGATCCACCCACCTCAGCCTCCCAAAGTGCTGAGATGACGGGCATGAGCCACCGCGCCCGGCCAGTGCACGGTATTTCTAAGTCAACAGCGTCCCCTAGTGGGAACAGAAATCCTCTTCGTGGCCGGGCAGCACTTTGGGAGGCCGAGGCGGGCGGATCACGAGGTCACGAGTTCGAGACCAGCCTCACCGACATGGTGAAACCCCCGTCTCTAGTAAAAATACAAAAATTAGCCAGGTGTGGTGTCACACACCTGTAATCTCAGCTATTCAGGAGGCAGAAGCAGGAGAATCGCTTAAACCCGGGACGTGGAGTGAGCCGAGATCACGCCACTGCACTCCAGCCTACTGACAGAGCAAGACTCCGTCTCAAAAAAATAAATAACAATAATAATAATAGGCACCAGGAGGAGGCACAAAAGAAAAAGAGAAACCTCAGGAGAAGGACAAAGCCTCTAGCAACAGCTTGGCAGGCTTGCAAACTCCAAGATCTCCCCAGGTGCATCCGGTAGTTGCTAAAAGTGTGGCAGGCCAGGACATTTTAAAAAAAGGAATGGCTGGGCGCGGTGGCTCAAGCCTTGTAATCCCAGCACTTTGGGAGGCCAAGACGGGCGGATCACGAGGTCAAGAGATCAAGACCATCCTGGCTAACACGGTGAAACCCCGTCTCTACTAAAAACTACAAAAAACTAGCCGGGCGCGGTTGTGGGCGCCTGTAGTCCCAGCTACTCAGGAGGCTGAGGCAGGAGAATGGCGGGAACCCGGGAGGCGGAGCTTGCAGTGAGCTGAGATCCGGCCACTGCACTCCAGCCTGGGGGACAGAGCGAGACTCCGCCTCAAAAAAAAAAAAAAAAAAAGGAATGGCCGGGCAGCAAGACAGAGTCACCTCGCTCCTGCCCAGCCTGTGGTGAAAAGCAGTGGGGACAGAACTGCTCCCAGAGTGGGAGGTCAGTGGGTGCAAACCCCCTGCTCCAGTGGCTCCAAATGCCATCACAGCACACGGCCCCGGGCGATTCCGGAAATGGAAGGAAAACAGACCTCCTTCTAAACACTAGAGCCGGCCTCCCTCCTTTGTCCTCTCTCCTTTCTCCTCCCTCTTCCAGGCCTCCCCACTTCCTATAAGGGGCATCTCAGGAAAAACTCTAATCCAATCATTTTCTCAATCTGAGTGGTAGTTAGGAGGACCTATTTACATACGTTTCCAAGCCACTGTCATGCCAGCTCTACTGTCATGAAAAGCCTCCAAGTTAAGCCTAGGAAATAACTGTTTCCACTGCACACAATGTGCCAGGACGACTGCCCTCTAGGGACAGCTCTTAGCCAGCAAACAGCCAGTAAAGCAAGATAAGCAAAGTCACTCTCCGGAGACTCAAGAGCTCAATTAGCTGACAGCTCTTATAAAAGCACTTAAATTACGCCAGGGAAACGTAGCTAACGTGGATGCTGATTCCTTGGACGCTTTCCTGATTATCCATGCTCATGCTGCCATTCAGAAGGAAAAGCATTTTCTTACCACGAATGGATCTCCTATAAAATATCACCAGGAAGGTAGGGCGCGGTGGCTCACGCCTGTCATCCCAGCACTTTGGGAGGCCGAGGCGGGAGGATCACCTGAGGTCGGGAGTTCAAGACCAGCCTGACCAATGGGATGAAACCCCGTGTCTAGTAAAAATACAAAAGTTACCTGGGCGTGGTGGCGGGCGCCTGTCATCCCAGCTACTCAGCAGGCTGAGGCAGGAGAATCGCTTGAACCCGGGAGATGGAGGTGGCAGTGAGCTGAGATTGCACCACTGCACTGCAGCCTGGGCAAGAAGAGTGAAACTCTGTCTCAAAAATATAGACAGACAGACAGACAGAGATAGAGAGATAGCTATAGATATAGAGAGATAGATATAGATATAGAGAGAGATGATAAAGAGAGAGATATATATAGACAGATATATATAGATAGAGATGATAGAGAAGATAGATAGATAGATAGATGATGGAGATAGGTAGATAACAGATAGATAGATGGATAGATAGATAGATAGATAGATAGATAGATAGATAGATAGATAGATAGATAGATAGATAGATAGATGGATAGATAGATAGATAGATGATGGAGATAGGTAGATAACAGATAGATAGATAGATGATGGAGATAGGTAGATAACAGATAGATAGATAGATGATGGAGATAGGTAGATAACAGATAGATAGATGATGGAGATAGGTAGATAACAGATAGATAGATGGATGGATAGATAGATAGATAGATAGACAGACAGATAGACAGACAGACAGATAGATAACCTCACCAGGAAATTAGCAGATCATTATTCTCAGTTTTTCTTCCAGGAGAGACAGCAGGGATGTATTGTAACATCAAAAGGGAACAGACAAAGTAGCCCAAAGGAAAGAGATTAGCTGATCAGGCGGCCAAATCAAAGGCAAGGAAGCCTCAAGGCAGTAACACACTTCCAGCCCTTCTAATCCAGGAGGACTCCATAAAAGAAACTAAACCTCAGTATTCCACTACAGAAATAGAGAAAGCCCCTTCTCAAGGGTACGCTTGTCAGCTGTTGGGCTCCAGTCAGGATGGCAAACTCTATTTGCCAAGCTGCAGCCAATGAAGGTTTTGGTTTTTGTTTTTTGAGACGGAGTCTCACTCTGTCACCCAGGCTGGAGTGCAGTGGTGCGATCTCGGCTCACTGCAACCTCCACCCCCTGGGTTTAAGCGATTCTCCATCCTCAGCCTCCCGAGTAGTTGGGAGTACATGCGCCTGCCACCATGCCTGGCTAATCTTTTGGGTTTTTTGTTTGTTTGTTTGTTTTTTAGTAGAGATGAGGTCTCATCATGTTAGCCAGGATGGTCTCCATCTGCTGACCTCGTGATCCGCCCGCCTCGGCCTCCCAAAGTGCTGGGATGACAGGCGAGAGCCACCGTGCCCAGCCAGAGTTTCGTAAAATCCTTCACCAAAGCTTTTCACTTGGGAGAGGATAAAACGTATCAATGTGCTCAGAGATTTGTTTTCAGACAGAAAAACCTCTCAACTGGGTAAGCATGTAACCTCTCTAGCTCACTTCCAACAAAAATTAACCCAAGTACCAGAACGGCAGCCCCAGGAAATAAAAGCACCTTTATCTCACCCAGGAAATCTGGTGTTAGTGAAAACTGTCATCTCTCTCCTTCACTAAGCCAAGCTGGGAAGAGCCCTAACCCTGTTCTTCTCGAACCCGCTCAGCAGTGAAAGATACTGGAATGAACGCCTGGATACATCACGCTCAAGTCAAAGTCTGACTCGCTGAGGGCACAAGCCCTGACAGTTCAGAGGAATGTCCTGAAAAATAGGGGATCTTAGGCCGGACGCGGTGGCTCATGCCTGTCATCCCAGCACTTTGGGAGGCCGAGGCGGGTGGATCACGAGGTCAGGAGTTCAAGACCAGCCTGGATAAGATGGTGAAACCCCATCTCTACTAAAAATACAAAAATTAGCCAGGCGTGGTGGTGGGCACCTGTAATCTCAGCTACTCAAGACGCTGAGGCAGGAGAATCACTTGAACCCAGGACGCGGAGGTTGCAATGAGCCAAGATCGCACCACTTTACTCCAGCCTGGGTGACAGAGCAAGAGTCCATCTCAAAAAAAAAGAACGGAAAAAGAAAAATACGAGATCTGAAGCTAAACCTCATTAAAAAAAAAACAGCTGGGCATGGTGGACGCGGTGGCTCATGCCTGTGATCCCAGCACTTTGGGAGGCCAAGGTGGGTGGATCACGAGAGTTCACGAGTTCAAGACCAGCTGGCCAGCACGGTGAAACCCTGTCTCTACTAAAAACACAAAAATTAGCCGGGCGTGGTGGCGGGCGCCTGTCATCCCTGCTACTCGGGAGGCTGAGGCAGGAGAATCGCTTGAACCCGGAGGCAGAGGTTGCAGTGAGCCGAGATTGTGCCTTTGCACTCCAGCCTGGGTGACAGAGTGAGACCCCGTCTCAAAAAAAATCTGAGGTTCCTTCCCAGGACTGTGATGGTACCGGAAGGGAACGTGGAAAGCGCATACAGGACCCTAAACGGAATCCTCACTATGGATGGGCTCACGGAGGACATTAAACGCATCAGCTGTATTATGAGAAGTGACAAGATCAACTTCTTGAGGGGAAAGAATCAGGCAGATCCGTGGCAGGGCTGCTGAGGCCCGTGAAGGGACCATCTCTTTTCTTTGTACAATCCCATTTCCTGTTACCCTCTACAATAAACTCAATCACACGCTGGCAAAAAAAAAAAAAAATCGGGACCAGACCGGGCACCGTGACTCACACCTGTAATCCCAGCACTTTGGGAGGCCAAGGTGGGCGGATCTCCTGAGGTCAGGAGTTCAAGACCAGCCTGGCCAACACGGCGAAACCCCAACTCTACTAAAAATACAAAAATTAGCCGGGCGTGAGGGCAGACGCCTATAATCCCAGCTGCTCAGGAGACTGTCACGGGAGAATCACTTGAGCTCGGGAGGCAAAGGTTGCGGTGAGCCGAGACGGCGCCACTGCACTCCAGCCTCGGTGACAGAGTGAGGCTGTCTCAAGAAATAAATAAATAGGTCATGCTGGGTGACCCACGCCTATAATCCCAGCAATTTGGGAGGCTGAGTTGCGTGGAACATTTGAGGTCAGGAGTTCAAGACTAGCTTGGCCAACATGCTGAAACCCCGTCTCTACTAAAAATACAAAAAAAATTAGCTGGGCAGTAGTGACATAGCCTGTAGTCCCAGCTACTCGGGAGGCTGAGGCAGGAGAATCACTTGAGCCTCTGGGAGGTGGAGGTTACAGTGAGCGGAGATTGCACCACTGCACTCCAGCCTGGGCAACTGAGTGAGACCCTGTCAAGAAAGAAAGAAGGAAAGGAAGGAAGGGAAGGAAGGGAAGGAAGGGAAGGAAGGGAAGGAAGGGAAGGAAAGGAAGGAAGGAAGGAAGGAAGGGGAAGGAAGAAAGGGAGGGAAGAAAGGGAGGGAAGAAAGGGAGGGAAGAAAGGGAGGGAAGAAAGGGAGGGAAGAAAGGGAAGAAAGGGAGGGAAGGAAGATGGGGTCTTGCTATGTTGCCCAGTCTGGTCTGGAACTCCCGGACTCAAGAGATCCTCCCATCTCGGCCTTTCAAAGTGCTGGGATTCTAGGTATGAGCGTCTGTGCCCGGCCTGCTTCATAACTTTAATCCTTAACTGAGTAAATTAACTCCTGGGCCTTCTGTGCACACACACAGAACAGAAAAAACTGCATCTGTAATGCAGGTGAAGTTGGAAAACGGGGCTTGAGAATCTTGCACATTAGGTGGGAAGAAAGCCCCATTCTGGGCTGCATATTAAATTACTGTGGGGCCGGCCGGGCGCGGTGGCTCTCTCCTGTCATCCCAGCACTTTGGGAGGCCGAGGTGGGTGGATCACCCAAGGTCAGGAGTTCGAGACCAGCCTGGCCAACATGGTGAAACCCCGTCTCTACTAAAAATACAAAAATCAACCAGGCGTGCTGGCACGCACCTGTTATCGCAGCTACTTGGGAGGCTGAGGCAGGAGAATCACTTGAACCCGGGAGGCGGAGGTTGCAGTGGGCCGAGATGTCACCACTGTGGTAAGAGTTATTAAGACATTATTTTAGACAGATGGAGAGGAAAAGGGGGCTGGGGGCGATGGCTGACGCCTGTACTCCCAGCACTTTTGGAGAACGAGGCCGGTGGATCACCTGGGGTTGGGAGTTCAAGACCAGCCTGACCAACATGATGAAACCCCGTCTCTACTAAAAATACAAAAAATTAGCCAGGCGTGGTGCCACATGCCTGTGACCCCAGCTAATTGGGAGGCTGAAGCAGGAGAATCGCTTGAACTCGGGAGGCGGAGGTTGCAGTGGGCAGAGATGGGGTCACTGTCCTCCAGCCTGGGCAACAAGAGTGAAACTCCCCCATCTCCAAAAAAAATTTAAAAAGGAGGGAAAGAGAGGAAAAGGGGTCCTTGGAAGGTGTTTTTGCAGCTCCCAAAAACGTTTCTTGTCTAGCGTGAAAGCCCCGGCTCTCAGACCCCGCTGGGCAACCCTTAATAGGCAAATGCGAGCCGTTAAAGCTGGGCGCTGTCAACACGCCGATTCGATTCCCACCGTTGCCGTCTTGCCGTCGCCCCCACCTGTGCCTGACGTCCCGGCCGCCCCCACACGTTCCCGCCCTCCCGGCCGCCCCCACATACCGCCATCATGGCCGCCCCCACACGTTCCCGCCATCATGGCCGCCCCCACCTGTGCCTGACATCCCGGCCGCCCCCACACGTTCCCGCCCTCCCGGCCGCCCCCACACGTTCCCGCCATCCCGGCCGCCCCCACACGTTCCCGCCATCATGGCCGCCCCCACACGTTCCCGCCATCATGGCCGCCCCCACCTGTGCCTGACATCCCGGCCGCCCCCACACGTTCCCGCTCATGGCATGTGCCGACATCCCGGCCGCCCCCACACGTTCCGCTATCATGGCCGCCCCCACACGTTCCCGCCCTCCCGCCGCCCCCACACACCCGCCATCATAGCCGCCCCCACACGTTCCCGCCATCCTGGCCGCCCCCACCTGGTCCCGCCCTCCCGGCCGCCCCCACACACCCGCCATCATGGCCGCCCCCACACGTTCCGCCCTCCCGGCCGCCCTCACACGTTCCGCTATCATGGCCGCCCCCACACGTTCCTGACATCCTGGCCGCCCCCACCTGGTCCCGCCATCCCGGCCGCCCCCACACATTCCTGACATCCCGGCCGCCCCCACACGTTCCTGACATCCCGGCCGCCCCCACACGTTCCCGACATCCCGGCCGCCCCCACACGTTCCTGACATCCCGGCCGCCCCCACACGTTCCCGCCCTCCCGGCCGCCCCCACACGTTCCCGGCCGCCCCCACACGCCGCCAGCCGCGTAGAACATCATGGCGCCTGTATTTGCATATGACGGGGCTGGGCTGGGCGGGCCACGTTTTTCGCGGGCTACGTGAATGACAGGCCTGGTCAGACCAATCCGCTGAGCGCTATGCAAATCAGCCACGCCTCCTCCAGGCGCCGCGTTACCCGGGCTGGTCTCCTCCCTCCTCCCTCCGCTTTGGAGCCCCCGGTCCCTCAGTCTCCCTCCGGGGGAGCTACTTCCTTTTCCTTTCCCCCTTGTCGCCTTTTTTTTTTTTTTTTTTTTTTTTTTTTTTTTGAGACGGAATTTCGCTCTGGTTGCCCAGACTGCAGTGAAATGGCGCAATCTGGGCTCCCCGTCGCCTCCGCGGTGCCGGGATCCCAGGCCTGAGCCACCTGCCCGGCCCTCCCTTCCCTTCTTGCCTGTTAAACGCTGCGCTCCTTAAAAACCACTGCACGGGTGTCCGTGTGGCCTTATTTAATTCCACTGGAGAGGAAGAACCTGGTGTTCCTGCACCACCAGAGCGTATCACCACTGCACTGCAGCCTGGGCGACACAGCAAGACTCGGCCCCCCCAAAAAACACATATATGTATAATATATAATATATGTTTATTATATATAAATATATAATATATAATATATGTTTATTATATATAAATATATAATATATAATATATGTTTATTATATATATATAATATATATGTTTATAATATATAAATATATAATATATAATATATGTTTATAATATATAAAATATATTATAAATATATATACAATATTATATAATACTATATAAATCTATAATATATATTATAATTTATATATAAAACCATATAATTTATATATAATTTAATTATATATGATGTAAATATATATTATATAAATATATATTTACATTAATATATAAATATGTTATATAAATATATACAAATATATATTACATAAATATAATAATATCATTATATATTTATATAATTTTTATGTATTAATATAATATATAATTTAATATATATTACATAAAATTTTATATATACTATATAAATGATATATATTATAAATATGTGATACATAAATTGATATGTAAATATATAAAATATAAATACATATAAATATATAAAATACAAATATATAATGCTGAAAATAAGGGAAGAGACTTTTCATAAGGGCATTTTAGAAAGCTTGTAAATTCTTTCTCTGCCTCTGAACTGTATATAACTTTTTGGGTTTTTTCTTTTTTTTTTTTTTGAGACGGAGTCATGCTCTGTCGCCCAGGCTGGAGTGCAGTGGCCGGATCTCAGCTCACTGCAAGCTCCGCCTCCCGGGTTCACGCTATTCTCCTGCCTCAGCCTCCCAAGTAGCTGGGACTACAGGCGCCCGCCACCTCGCCCGGCTGGTTTTTTGTATTTTTTAGTAGAGACGGGGTTTCACCGTGTTAGCCAGGATGGTCTCGATCTCCTGACCTCGTGATCCGCCCGTCTCGGCCTCCCAAAGTGCTGGGATTACAGGCTTGAGCCACCGCGCCCGGCCGGGTTTTTTCTTTTCTTTTTAAATACAGAGTTTCAGTCTTATTACCCAGGCTGGAGTGCAATGGCGTGATCTAGGCTCACTGCAACCTCCGCCTCCCAAGTTCAAGCAATTCTCCTGCCTTAGCCTTCTGAGTAACTGGGATTACAGGCGCCCGCCACCACACCTGGCTAATTTTTCTATTTTTAGTAGAGACGGGGTTTCACCATGTTGGCCAGGCTGGTCTTGAACTCCTGACCTCAGGTGATCCACCCGCCTCAGCCTCCCAGAGTGCTGGGATTACAGGCGTGAGCCACTGCGCCCAGCTGTATGTACGATTTTTTTTTTTTTAAAGACAGAATTTCACTCTTGTTACCCAGGCTGGAGTGCAATGCCGCGATCTTGGCTCACTGCAACCTCCACCTCCCAGGTTCAAGCAATTTTCCTGCCTCAGCCTCCGGAGTAGCTGGGATGACAGGCGCCCGCCACCACGCCTGGCAATGTATTTAAGATTTTTCAGGGCTAAATCAGCCGGTTGAGAGTTTCACGACTCTGCAATGTTCCCTGGTGGACCAGGGGCCTCCTCTTAGAAATAAGACCTGGAGGGGCCAGGCGCGGTGGCTCACACCTGTCATCCCACCACTATGGGAGGCTGAAGCAGGCGGATCACGAGGTCTGGAGTTTGAGACCAGCCTGGCCAACATGGTGAAACCCCATCTCTACTAATAGTACAAAAAGTAGCCGGCCGTGGTGGCGAACGCCTGTAATCCCAGCTACTCAGGAGGCTGAGGCTTCAGAATCGTTTGCACCCGGGAGGCGGGTGCTGTGGTGAGCCGAGATCACACCCCTGCACTCCAGCCTGGGTGACAGAGTGAGACTCTGCCTCAAAAAAAAGAAAAAGAGGCCGGGCGCGGTGGCTCACGCCTGTAATCCCAGCACTTTGGGAGGCCGAGGCGGGCGGATCACAAGGTCAGGAGATCGAGACCACGGTGAAACCCCGTCTCTACTAAAAATACAAAACATTAGCCGGGCGCGGTTGTGGGCGCCTGTAGTCCCAGCTACTCGGGAGGCTGAGGCAGGAGAATGGCGTGAACCCGGGAGGCGGAGCTTGCAGTGAGCCGAGATCGCGCCACTGCACTCCAGCCTGGGCGACAGAGCGAGAGTCCGTCTCAAAAAAAAAAAAAAAAAAAAAAAAAAGAAAAAAGAAAAGATAAAAGAAACGGGACCCAGAGGAAGGGAAGACGCCCAGGCCTCCTGGGGAAAAGGAGACAAACTTCAGCTCAAGCTGCAGACCCACCTTGGGCCCCAGGCACAGGGGGACTTCGGAATTCGAATTGTTGATCTTGAGCCCAGAATGAAAGGCCTGGTCTCTCCCTGGGCCGCAAGAAAGGACGAGATCCTTTGGGTCTGCAGCTCCTGGCGGCTGCCCGTGCTGCCTTCTAGGCCACTCTCAGGCACGGCTTCCCAGCTGGCTGCAGGTTTTGTTTTTATTTACATCTTCCCAAAATCCCTTCCTCCCAGACCCAGCTAACTTGATAAGCTCAGGCCTTCCCGGCTGCCAGGACTGGGCGGGCGGGAGGGAGGGAGGGAGGGAGGGTCCCCAGAGCCTGCAGGGCCCAGGAGGAGGAACCCATTATTTATCAGCTCAGCCTCAGTCTCTTTCTTCAAGACTAGCAACCACACCTGTGCTGTGGCTCTGGGTCCCCAGGAGGGTGCTGGCCCCTTCTCTGCAGCCGTGCAGTGATCTGCCTGGAGCAGCCCAGGAGGGCCGCTGTGAACCTCCGGATGCCCAGGGTCCCAGGGCCGCAGGGTGGAGGGGAGGTTAAAATGCAGGTCTGGGTGGGGCCCAGCGGCTCAGGCCTGTCATCCCAAACACTTTGGGAGGCTGAGGCAGGTGGATCACCTGAGGTCAGGAGTTCGAGACCAGCCTGGCCAACATGGTGAAACCCCGTCTCTACTAAAAACACAAAAGTTAACCAGGAGTGTGGCAGGTGCCTGTCATCCCAGCCACTCGGGAGGCTGAGGCAGAAGAATCCCTTGAACCCGGGAGGCGGAGGTTGCAGCGAGCCGAGATGGTGCCACTGCACTCCAGCCTGGGGGATAGAGCCAGACTCCCATCCAAACACAAAAAACCTTCATCTCCACACCCTCTTTTTTTTTTTTTTTTTTTTTTTTTTTGAGACAGAGTCTGGCTCTGTCGCCCAGGCTGGAGTGCAGTGGCCGGATCTCAGCTCACTGCAAGCTCTGCCTCCGGGGTTTACGCCATTCTCCGGCCTCAGCCTCCCGAGTAGCTGGGACTACAGGCGCCCACCACATCGCCCGGCTAGATTTTTGTATTTTTTTAGTAGAGACGGGGTTTCACCGTGTTAGCCAGGATGGTCTCGATCTCCTGACCTCGTGATCCACCCGTCTCGGCCTCCCAAAGTGCTGGGATTACAGGCTTGAGCCACCGCGCCTGGCCCACACCCTCTTATCTTAATGCAGATATTCCTTTCTACGAATAACTCCTCTGTGTGTGTGTGTGTGTGTGTGTATGTGGAGACACAGGGTCTTGCTCTGTTGCCCAGGCTGGAATGCAGTGGCACGATCTCAGCTCACTGCAGCCTCCGCCTCCTGGATTCAAGTGATTCTCCTGCCTCAGCCTCCAGAACCGGTGGGATAACAGGCCCCTGCCACCATTCCCAGCTAATTTTTCACATTTTTAGTCGCGAGTGGGTCTCACCGCGTTGGTCAGGCTGGTCTCGAACTCCCGAGTTCAGCTGATCCGCCCGCCTCGGCCTCCCAAAGTGCTGGGATGACAAGCTTGAGCCACGGCGCCCGGCCTAATAAGAGCTCTTTCAACCAATTGCCAGTCAGAAAAATTTTAAAATCTAGTTATGACCTGGAAGTCCGCCTCGCCGCCCGTCGAGCTGTCCTGCCTTCACACATTTAACCCGTCAGGCCTCTGAGCCGAACCTCAGTCATTATCACCCCCGTGACCTGCACGTACACGTCCCGGAGGCCTGCAGGAGCCGAGAAGTCGGGAGCAGTCAAAGCAAAGAACGACACAGAAGTAAAACAGCCAGTGCCTGCCTTCACTGAGTAACTGAAATTACCACGTTTTCCTATTGTGACTCGTCCCTGCCCTACCTTAGCTGATCCATCGACCGTGTGCCGTTCGTCTTCTCGACAATGAGTCTTAGGAGCTGTCCACCGTGCACCTTGTAACCCCTTCCTCTGCTAACAATAAATAACCGTGGGGAAAAGAAAGAGGGATCAGACTGTTACCGTGTCTACAGACATAAGAGACTAGCTGGGCGCGGTGGCTCACGCCTGTAATCCCAGCACTTTGGGAGGCCGAGACGGGCGGATCACGAGATCAGGAGATCGAGACCATCCTGGCTAACACGGTGAAACCCCGTTCTACTTTTAGCCGGGCGCAGTTGTGGGCGCCTGTAGTCCCAGCTACTCGGGAGGCAGGCAGGAGAATGGCGTGAACCCGGGAGGCGGAGCTTCAGTGAGCCGAGATCGCGCTTCCAGCCTGGGCGACAGAGCGAGACTCCACCTCAAAAAAAAAAAAAAAAAAAAAAAAGAGAGACTCCATTTTGTTCTGTCCTCACAGAAATTCTTCTGCCTTGAGATGCTGTTAATCTGTAACCCTATAGCCCCAACCCTGTGCTTGCAGGAATGTGTGCTCCCTGTGCTTGCAGGAATGTGTGCTGTGTTGACTCAGGGTTTAATGGATTTAGGGCTATGCAGGATGTACTTTGTTAAAGAAGGGCTTGAAGGCAGTCTGCTTGGTAAAAGCCATCACCGTTCTCTGATCTCGAGTACCCAGGGACACAAACACTGCGGAAGGCCGGCCGCAGGGACCTCTGCCCGGGAAAGCCAGGTATTGTCCAAGGTTTCTCCCCATGGGATAGTCTGAGATATGGCCTCGTGGGAAGGGAAAGACTGACACCCATAAAGGGTCTGTGCTGGGGAGGATTAATAAAAGAGGAAGGCCTCTTGGCGGTTGAGACACAGGAAGGCCTCGGTCTCCTGCTGGTCCCTGGGCAATGGAATGTCTGGGTGTAAAACCCGACTGTACGTTCTATTTACTGAGATAGGAGAAAACCACCTTAGGGCTGGAGGTGAGCTGTGTGTGCTTGTGGCAATGCTGCCGTTTCATGTTTGCATTCCAGATGTTTGCATACGAGATGTTTGTATAGATGTTGTATCCGTGCAAGGCCAAGGCACAGCACCTTTCTTTAAACGTATTGATGACACAGAGATCTTTGTTCACATGTTTTCCTGCTGACCCTCTCCCCACAGTTACCCTATTGTCCCGCCACTTCCCCCTGTCCCCTCTCCGAGATGGTAAAGAGATAATGATCAATAAATACTGAGGCAACTCAGAGACCGGTGCCTGCCTGGAGTCCCTCAGCGCCGGTCCCCTTTCTCTATACTTTGTCTCTGTGTCTTATTTCTTTTCTCAGCACCTGACACACAGAAACCCCCACAGGTGCGGAGGGGCCGGCCGCCCCTTCAGATCCGAACCTTTGGCTGTCGTTTTCCATGACCTCCCCAAGTCCTATCAACCCACCCCTTCCCCATCTCCCCGTTTGCTGACTCTCTTTTCGGACTCAGCCCACCGGCACCCAAGTGAATAAACAGCTTTTATGGCTCCCACGAAGCCTGTTTGGTGGTCTGTTCTCACGGACACGCTTGACAGAGCCCAGGTTCCTCTTACACGTTCTGATTCAGGTCTGCCGTCTCCTTAAAAGGCATAAAACCAAGCTGTCCTCGACGACCTGAGGCCCAGGGCGTCAGGACCTCCTCAGACTGGGTCACAGGCTCGTTCCCAACCTCAGCAAAAAACACTTTTTTTGTTTTTTTTTTAGGACGGAGTCTCGCTCTGTCACCAGGCTGGAGGGCAGTGGTGCGATCTCGGCTCGCTGCAACCTCCGCCTCCCGGGTTCATGCCATTCTCCTGCCTCAGCCTCCCGAGTAGCTGGGACGACAGGCACCTGCCACCTCGCCCGGCTAGTTTTCTTTTTTCTTTTTTGTTTTGTTTTTTGTTTTTTGAGATGGAGTCTGAGTCTGCAGCCCAGGCTGGAGTGCAGTGGCGGGATCTCAGCTCACAGCAACCTCCGCCACCCGGGTTGAAGCGACTCTCCTGCCTCAGACTCCCGAGTAGCTGGGACGACAGGCACCTGCCACCTCGCCCAGCTAATTTTCTTTTCTTTTATCTTTCTTTGTTTTTCTTTTTTTTTGAGACGGAGTCTCGCTCTGTCGCCCAGGCTGGAGTGCAGTGGCGAGATCTCGGCTCACTACAACGTCCGCCTCCCGGGTTCAAGCGATTCTCCTGCCTCAGCATCTTGAGTAGCTGGGATGACAGGCACCTGCCACCACGACCGGCTCATTTTTGTATTTTTGGTAGAGACGGGGTTTCACCATGTTGGCCAGGCTGGTCTAGAACTCCTGACCTCGTGATCCGCCCGCCTCGGCCTCCCAAAGTGCTGGGATGACAGGTGTGAGCCACCGCACCCAGCCAGCAAAACACACTTTCGAAATGTCCTGAGGCCTGTCTCACATACTTTTTGGTTCAGAAGACTCGAGGAAGCTGGTGTCTCCCAAGATAGGCCAGACCCAAAGGTGAACAGTCACATCCTCTGTGTCATGAACGGTTCCACCAACTCCGGCTGCGGTCATCCTCCTCCCCTCCCGGTCATCCTCCTCCCCTCCCGGTCATCCTCCTCCCCTCCCGTCACAGTCCCTCCCCTCCCGTCAGAGATGCCGTCCTCACACCCCAGGTCCCCGGACCACTGAGGGGCGTCCCCTCCTGTCCCCACGTCCCCCGACCCCTCCCCAGACATCCCAGGTCCCCGGACCACTGAGGAGCGTCCCCTCCTGTCCCCACGTCCCCCGACCCTTCCCCAGACATCCCAGGTCCCCAGACCACTGAGGAGCGTCCCCTCCTGTCCCCACGTCCCCCGACCCTTCCCCAGACATCCCAGGTCCCCGGACCACTGAGGAGCGTCCCCTCCTGTCCCCACGTCCCCCCCGACCCTTCCCCAGACATCCCAGGTCCCCGGACCACTGAGGAGCGTCCCCTCCTGTCCCCACATCCCCCGACCCCTCCCCACACATGACAAAGTTGAACAGGAAGGAGCCCCGGGTGGCCCCCAGTCCCAGCCACGTCTGCCATCTCGTCCAGACGGCACATGGGAGCGGGGTCTGAGGCCGCCCCGCAGAGCACTGATCCTTCCTGGGGGATGTTCTCTCCACCCGGGTCCCCTCCACCCCGGTCCCCTCCACCCGGGTCCCCTCCACCCCGGTCCCCTCCACCCCCGGTCCCCTCCACCCCGGGTCCCCCCCACCCCGGGTCCCCCCAACCCCGGTCCCCTCCACCCGGGTCCCCTCCACCCCGGGTCCCCCCCACCCCGGGTCCCCCCAACCCCGGTCCCCTCCACCCCCGGGTCCCCTCCACCCCGGGTCCCCTCCACCCCCCGGGTCCCCTCCACCCCGGTCCCCTCCCACCCCGGTCCCCTCCACCCCCGGTCCCGCCACCCCGAGTCCCCTCCACCCCGGTCCCCTCCACCCCGGTCCCCTCCACCCCGGTCCCCTCCACCCGGGTCCCCTCCACCCGGGTCCCCTCCACCCCCGGGTCCCCTCCACCCCCGGGTCCCCTCCACCCCCGGGTCCCCTCCACCCCGGTCCCCTCCACCCCGATCCCCTCCACCCCGGTCCCCTCCACCCCCGGGTCCCCTCCACCCCGGTCCCCTCCACCCCGATCCCCTCCACCCCGATCCCCTCCACCCCGGGTCCCCTCCACCCCGGGTCCCCTCCACCCCGGTCCCCTCCACCCCGGTCCCCTCCACCCGGGTCCTCTCCCCCCTGCGGCCTTCGCCGTCGCCGTGGGACTGCACAGATGACAGACGGGCCGAGCCGCCCGGTGACCCGCCAGCCAGGTGAGACACCTACACCTTCCCGCCCGCTGAGTCCTCGGGGAGGCTCACGTCCCAGAGGCGTGAGTGGCCGTGACCCGCACCTGGAACGCACGCACGGGGCGAATAGCTGCTGGGTGAATCCACGGAAGGACCTGCGTGCTCAGATCCCAGCAACCCCCCCAGTCCACCGTCCCCACAGTCCCAGCTGCCCCGACCTGTCCCCATCCAGGCCCCGGCGGCCGAGGGAGGACGTCCGACCGGTCCAGCAAGCCGTGGCCCCCAGGCTCATTCCCTGACCGCCCCGGGCCGTGTCCACACTGGCTCTGGCCCAGCAGACAATTCCGGGCCTGCGAGGGTCACAGGCCAGGGATCCCAGGCGACCGTCCCCCAGCCCGTGCCCCCGGCTAAGGCTCCCGGGAGGAGGAGAAGGAACCTGAATGATGGAAACGCGGGTTCCCCATCCCCAGCCCGCAGCGGGGCTGTCCCCCGCCCCCACGTCCCCCGCAGGGGAACCGGCATCAGCAGCACGGGGTGGACACACTCACCTTCCAGCCGCGCGAGTCTCAGAGCTCCTGGCCGCTCCCGCCGGTGTCTAAGGGGGACTGTCCCTAAAACACACCCCGGCCGCTGCCATTGGCTGGCACGGACATTCCTGCCGGAGGAGGAGGGACGTCCCGCCCCGCCACGCGTCTGTCCCCACCCGGCTGGGCAGTGAACTCCGCCCCGAACTCACACGGGGACCCCAATGCCCAGGTCAGCGCAGGGGCCGGGGTCCCCCAGGGAACCCAGCAGTGTCCCCGGAGTCCCCCAGGGTCAGGGCAGAGGCCCCGGTCCTCAGAGACCAGGAGTGGGGGCAGGGGCCGGGGTCCCCCAGGGAACCCAGCAGTGTCCCCGGAGTCCCCCAGGGTCAGGGCAGGGGCCCCGGTCCTCAGAGACCAGGAGTGGGGGCAGGGGCCGGGGTCCCCCAGGGAACCCAGCAGTGTCCCCGGAGTCCCCCAGGGTCAGGACAGGGGCCCCGGTCCTCACAGACCAGGAGTGGGGGCAGGAAGATGCCCCAGGGAACCCAGCAGTGTCCCCGGAGTCCCCCAGGGTCAGGGCAGGGGCCCCGGTCCTCACAGACCAGGAGTGGGGGCAGGAAGATGCCCCAGGGAACCCAGCAGTGTCCCCGGAGTCCCCCAGGGTCAGGGCAGAGGCCCCGGTCCTCACAGACCAGGAGTGGGGGCAGGGGCCGGGGTCCCCCAGGGAACCCAGCAGTGTCCCCGGAGTCCCCCAGGGTCAGGGCAGGGGCCCCGGTCCTCAGAGACCAGGAGTGGGGGCAGGGGCCGGGGTCCCCCAGGGAACCCAGCAGTGTCCCCGGAGTCCCCCAGGGTCAGGACAGGGGCCCCGGTCCTCACAGACCAGGAGTGGGGGCAGGAAGATGCCCCAGGGAACCCAGCAGTGTCCCCGGAGTCCCCCAGGGTCAGGGCAGGGGCCCCGGTCCTCACAGACCAGGAGTGGGGGCAGGAAGATGCCCCAGGGAACCCAGCAGTGTCCCCGGAGTCCCCCAGGGTCAGGGCAGAGGCCCCGGTCCTCACAGACCAGGAGTGGGGGCAGGGGCCGGGGTCCCCCAGGGAACCCAGCAGTGTCCCCGGAGTCCCCCAGGGTCAGGGCAGGGGCCCCGGTCCTCACAGACCAGGAGTGGGGGCAGGAAGATGCCCCAGGGAACCCAACAGTGTCCCCGGAGTCCCCCAGGGTCAGGGGAGGGGCCCCGGTCCTCACAGACCAGGAGTGGGGGCAGGAAGTTTCCCCCAGGGAACCCAGCAGTGTCCCCGGAGTCCCCCAGGGTCAGGGCAGGGGCCCCGGTCCTCACAGACCAGGAGTGGGGGCAGGAAGATGCCCCCAGGGAACCCAACAGTGTCCCCGGAGTCCCCCAGGGTCAGGGGAGGGGCCCCGGTCCTCACAGACCAGGAGTGGGGGCAGGAAGTTTCCCCCAGGGAACCCAGCAGTGTCCCCGGAGTCCCCCAGGGTCAGGGGAGGGGCCCCGGTCCTCACAGACCAGGAGTGGGGGCAGGAAGTTTCCCCCAGGGAACCCAGCAGTGTCCCCGGAGTCCCCCAGGGTCAGGGGAGAGGCCCCGGTCCTCACAGACCAGGAGTGGGGGCAGGAAGATGCCCCAGGGAACCCAACAGTGACCCCGGAGTCCCCCAGGGTCAGGGCAGGGGGGCCGGGGTCCTCACAGACCAGGAGTGGGGGCAGGAAGATCCCCCCAGGGAACCCAACAGTGACCCCGGAGTCCCCCAGTCAGGGGTTTGCAGACAGCAAGGACGTCCCCAAGCTGTGTTCAGAGGGGCCCTTGCAGGGGACATGGAGGTTCTGACGGACGGGCCCCACTCGGGGCACTGGCCGCAGCCACGGTGGGTCCCCCGGAGCCCCCAGGTCGAGGTGAACAGGTGCTGTCGTCTGAGCCCCGGGGACAAGGCACGGGACCGGCAGACTGAGGCCTGCAGGCTCTGGGCGCCTTGGCCAGCAAACCCACCGGGGTCGTCCCCTGCAGGTTCCCACCTCTCCCGGCCCCCGTGGGCCTCGTCTGGGTCCTGAGCAGCCTGTGACGCCTCCGTGGGTGGAAGTGGGTTCTCCCAGCGCTGCCCACGCCTGGGATCTCTCCCCCGGGGCTAACCAGGAGCCCGGGTCAGGGGTCTGTCCGGGGCCCGTTCCTGCCTCCGCCCAGCTGCTTCCCGTCCACTCTGCAGGTGCTCCCCACGCACCCCGCTGTCTCCCACCCCAAGCTGGACGCCCGGACAGGGCCTCAGAGAGTGCACGGAATATTCGGGGCGGCTGCTGTCCTGGCACAGGGACATCTGATCGGCCACCGAGCCACAGGCCACCGGCCTCTCTGCCTCTTTCCATCCTGCCTCAGGCCCCGGGGGCTCCCCACACTCCGCCCTCCTGCCTGCTCCTCCTCCCCGCCCCCCTCCTCCCTCCCCCCTCCTCCCCCTCCTCCCTCCTCCTCCCCTCTCCTTCCCCTCTCCTCCCCCTCCCCCTCTCCCTCCTCTCCCCTCCCTCCTCCCTCCCCCCTGCTCCTCCTCCCCCTCTCCCTCCCTCCTCCCCCTGCTCCTCCCCTCCTCCTCCCTCCTCCCCTCTCCTCCTCCCTCTCCCCTCCTCCTCCTCCTCTCCTCTCCTTCCTCCTCCTCCTCCTCCCCTCTCGCCGTCCTCCCCCTGCTCCTCCTCCCCTCCTCCTCCTCTCCCCGTCCTCCCCCTGCTCCTCCTCCCCCTCTCCCTCCCTCCTCCCTCCTCCCCCTCCTCCTCCTCCTCCCCTCTTCTCCCCCTCCCTCCTCCCCCTGCTTCTCCCTCCCCCTCTCCTCCTCCTCCCCCTGCTCCTCCTCCCCTCTCCTCCGTCCTCCCCCTGCTCCTCCTCCCCTCTTCGCCGTCCTCCCCCTGCTTCTTCTCCCCTCTCCTCCGTCCTCCCCCTGCTCCTCCTCCCCTCTCCTCGCCTCCTCCCCTGCTTCTTCCTCCCCTCTCCTCCCTCCTCCCCTGCTCCTCCTCCCCTCTCCTCTCCTCTCGTCCTCCCCCCCCCTGCTACTTCTCCCCTCTCCTCGCCGTCCTCCCCTGCTCCTCCTCCCCTCTCTCCTCCCTCCTCCCCTGCTCCTCCTCCTCCCCTCCCTCCTCCTCCCCTGCTCCTCCTCCCCTCTCCTCCTCCTCCCCTCTCCTCCTCCCCTCCTCCCCCTGCTCCTCCTCCCCTCTCCTCCTCCTCCCCCTCCCTCCCCCCTCCTCCTCCTCCCCTGCTCCTCCTCCCCTCCCTCCCTCCTCCCCTGCTCCTCCTCCCCTCTCCTCCCTCCTCCCCCTGCTCCTTCTCCCTCCTCTCCCTCCTCCTTCCTCTCTTCACTGAGACTCCCCGTGTCTGCCCACAGCCCCCTGCAGCTTCCTCTTGGCCCATCTGTTTCCTCCCTTCTGCCTCTTTCCCCCTTCGCCCTCCTCCCTCCTCCCTTCACTGAGGCCCTGCGGGGACACCAGCCACCTGTTCTCCGCCTCCTTCCACAGCCCTGGGAGAGCCACAAAATGACCTGTGCCCTGGTGTGACAGGGAGCAGGAGGGCGGCTTCCACGCCACCTCACACAGTCACCGGGCCCGGCCCTTCCTCCCTCTGTGTCCTGGGCGGCCAGTTGTGGGCTGGACACCAGGTGGGGACATCATGTGGGTGGAGGGACGTGTGGTCCGAGCCTCGGCGCTGCCTCTTTCCTGCGAGCCGAGGGTTGTGAATGGTGCTTGAGTGAAGTGGGCCCAGAGTGAGCCCCTGTCAATTGCTGGGACTTCCCTGTTGACCGTGTCCTTGTGCCCGACAAGGGGTGTTTGCAAACCCCTCCCAAGGCCGGGCACGGAAGCCCTTGGTCCAGGTGCTTCCCGGAATGGAAAATTCTCTTCTCCACTAGAAAATCACATGACCCCGGGTTGAGTTTCGAATATTCAGGATGGGGAGCAACGCTCCCACGCTAGGAGAGACACCAGACGGAGATAAAGCTTTGATTATTTGCCAGTCCCAGGTCTGCGGCCTGAAGGCGCCCCCGAGGCAGAGATGAAAGGTTGGATGATTTATGGGGTCCTGGTCAGGAATGCAGCAGACGGACGGACCGGCGGCCACCACCTTCACTGGGCCCAGAGCGTTATCCCATCCTGTTTCCGGCAATCCTCACCGGTGGTTTAGAGCGAGCAGGGAGGGTTTCCGGGAGGCTGCAGTGTGACCAACAGAGGGTCCCTGTGGGTCATCGCCGGGAACAGAGGCACAAACCTGGGAGCCCTGGACACAGGTTTCCAACAGCACCGGGCAGCCGGCGGCTCACGGGGCCTCAGGCCGGGCCGTGACGGGCTCAGAGCACAGCTGCGTGAGCCGAGACCAGAGGCCACGTGAACTCATCCGCAGGTGCGATTCCCGAAGCTGCTGTGTTCTGAGCTGTGACTTCTTTAAAACCGTCACCAGGCCGGGCGCGGTGGCTCACGCCTGCAATCCCAGCACTTTGGGACTGAGCTTAGTTCAGGAGTTCGAGACCAGCCTGGGCAACATGGTGAAACCCCGTCTGTACTAAAATACAAAAAACAAAAAAAAAACAAAAAAAAAAAACTGGGCGAGGCAGCGTGCACCTGTAGTCCAAGGTACTCGGGAGGCTGAGGCAGGAGAATAGCGGGAACCTGGGAGGCAGAGGTTGCCGTGAGCCGAGATCACGCCATTGCACTCCAGCCTGGGTGACAGAGCGAGACTGAGAAGAAAAAAAAGAAAAGGAAGTTACAATAACCCAGAGAGAAACTTCAAACGGGACCCTGATGAAAGAATCTGCTGCTTTTATTTTTTTGCTTGTGCAAACAGTAGCTGCTAATGTCAGAGGCGTTCAAACCGGAGCCGCTCCTTCTTGGGCTACTTTCCTGGGCTTCCCAGTCATAGGACCACTTAAGAGGTTGACACGGATACAGGTCCCAAAGATCCTGCTGATAAAACAGGTTGCAGGGCCAGGCGCGGTGGCTCACGCCTGTCATCCCAGCACTTTGGGAGGCCGAGGCGGGTGGATCACGAGGTCAGGAGTTCGAGACCAGCCTGGCCAACATGGTGAAACCCCGTCTCTACTAAAAATACAAAAATCAGCCGGGCGTAGTGGCGGCGCCTGTAGTCCCAGCTACTCCGGAGGCTGAGGCAGGAGAATCGCTTGAATCCAGGAGGTGGAGGTTGTGGTGAGCCGAGATCGCACCACCGCACTCCAGCCTGGGTGATGGAGTTACAGAGAGAGGCTATCTAAAAAAGAATAAAAATAAAAATAAAAATCCTGCCAAATTGTGATTGCACTAAACGCCACTCCAGTGCACACTTTGAAACGGGTAAGTTGACATTATATAATTTCACATTGCACGATTAAAACTAAATATGCAAACTGAATGCAAAATTCAGGGATTAAATTGCAAATTGAATGATTAAAAATAAGTATTGGGTATGAATAGGTTCCCTTTTCTGAAGAATAGAGGAGGTAAGAAAAGAGATTCTTTTCCTGGCCGGGCGCGGTGGCTCAAGCCTGTAATCCCAGCACTTTGGGAGGCCGAGACGGGTGGATCACGAGGTCAGGAGATCGAGACCATCCTGGCTAACACGGTGAAACCCCGTCTCTACTAAAAATACAAAAAAATAGCCGGGCGAGGTGGCGGCGCCTGTAGTCCCAGCTACTCGGGAGGCTGAGGCAGGAGAATGGCGTGAACCCGGGAGGCGGAGCTTGCAGTGAGCTGAGATCCGGCCACTGCACTCCAGCCTGGGCCACAGAGCGAGACTCCGTCTCAAAAAAAAAAAAAAAAAGAGATTCTTTTCCTTTTTTTTTTTTTTTTTTTTAACTTTATAAACATCTTTACTGGGGCATTTTTATTTTTATGTATTTATAATGATTATTTGTTGGAGAGACGGGACCTGGCTGTGTTGCCCGGGCTGGTCTCTAAATCTGGGCTCAAGCCATCCCCACACCTCGGCCTCCCCAGGTGCTGGGATGACAGGCGTGAGCCACTTCACCGGCCTGTTTGCGTTTTGAAAACAAGCTTGCATCACCTTTTAGATAACAATTAACTACAGATAACCTCAACGGACCCCAGCAGGAACTGGCGTCTCGGCTGCCCCTTTGAGGCCCTCGGCTGCCCCTGAGTGGGGGCCCTCTAGGCAGCCCCCAGGAACAGGTGGGGCCTGCATGGTAACCCCCAGAGACCCCCCCCCCCCCGGCATCCTGCAGGGAGGGAGCTAGCGAGCCGGTCCAGGCAGGTCCCACAGGAAAAGACTGTTCTCCCTGGGCTTGAAACTGCTTTTGCAAAAACAATTTTTTTTGAGACTGAGTCTCGTTCTGTCCCCCAGGCTGGAGGGAGGTGGCGCGATCTCGGCTCACTGCAACCTCCGCCTCCCGGGTTCAAGCCATTCTGCTGTCTCAGCCTCCTGGGTGGCTCGGACCACAGGCACCTGCCATCACCCTCGGCTAGTTTTGGTATTTTTAGTAGAGACGGGCTTTCGCCACATTGGCTAGGCTGGTCTTGAACTCCTGACCTTGTGATCCACGCCCCTCAGCCTCCCAGAAGTGGTGGGATGACAGGCGTGAGCCCCTGCGCCCGGCCCGCCAAAATCGTACGTGAGCACATCCGGACAGTGAAGGGGTCTGACCTCACTGAGTCCGCCTTGCTTCGAACCTCCCAGCTGTCCTTCCTCCCTCCAGGGTGTCGGCCACAGTATCTTTGGGAGGAACTTGCTTTATAGTCGTTTAGCTTGGAAACAAAGACGATCATAGTCCCTTTCCCAAAGCAAACCTGCTTCTTGCCCGGGGACGAGACTGTGTTTACAGGACTAACAAATTAGCCGCTGGATTGGAAAGGATGGATTCGGACTCAGGCCGCTGGATTGGAAACGATGGATTCGGACTCAGGCCGCTGGATTGGAAACGATGGATTCGGACTCAGGCCGCTGAAGGCTCCAAGACTCTGGCCGTCCTGGAATTGCTCCTGGGGAGACATCCCTCTTGTGAAACCGACGGTCGTGCTGAGATATGTCCCCGCGCTGGACGGGGCAGCTGGTACCACGCAGACGACCAACCGGCTCCGCTGGTCTGTGGCCGCCACCCAGGAACTGACTCAGCTTTGAGTCCCTGTGACCTCATCTCTGACCCAGGCGATCAGCACTGCCCACTTTCTGACCCCCTAACCCACCAAATTGTCCCGGAAAACTCCCCTCCGGTGAGGAATAAGGACACGCCGGCTGCAATAGCAGCTCTGTGGTGGTGAGAAATCCCTCTGTCTACGCAGCCGGCGAGAGGGGAGCCCCTGGGGCGGTGACAGGGAGACCAAGGAGGATAAAGGAAACCCAGCTCCGGGGGGCACCAGGTCACAGCCGCGGCTCGGGCAGGAACCCCAAGGTCAAAGGACAGCAGGTGCCGGCCTTGGAAGGGAGCGGCTCAGATTCCACAGAAGCCTCCAGCGTCCTCGTCCCAGGCACAGGCCGTGCTCCACGTGCCGGCGGTGGGAAGAACGGAGACGCCTTGCCAAGGCCGGGGCACGTCCATCGCCAGAGGGCACAGGTGCCAAGGGGCCCGGCCGGCCCAGAAGACAGGGCCCCGGAACCCCAGGTCCACATCACGGCCGGAGCTTGCCCAGAACCATTTTCCCTGTTGATTCCCAAGACGTTCTGTGCCCCAGAAAACTGCTTGGAAACCCACACACAGTGTCACCCCAAAGCCCATCCCTGGACTTCATGAGCTGCGGCTCGAGACCCTATTGTTCATTTTTTTTTTTTTTTTTTTTTTTTTTTTTTTTTGAGACCTAGTCTCATTCTATCTCTCGGACTGGAGTGCAGTGTTGTAATCTCAGTTCACTGCAACCTCCGCCTCCCGGGTTCAAGCGATTCTCCTGCCTCAGCCTCCGGAGTAGCTGGGATGACAGGCACCTGCCGCCACACCCGGCTAATTTTTTTTTTTTTTTTTTTTTGAGACGGAGTCTCGCTCTGTCACCCAGGCTGGAGTGCAGTGGCCGGATCTCAGCTCACTGCAAGCTCCGCCTCCCGGGTTCACGCCATTCTCCTGCCTCAGCCTCCCAAGTAGCTGGGACCACAGGCGCCGCCACTGCGCCCGGCTAATTTTTTTCTATTTTTAGTAGAGATGGGGTTTCACCGTGTTAGCCAGGATGGTCTCGATCTCCTGACCTTGTGATCCGCCCGCCTCGGCCTTCCAAAGTGCTGGGATTACAGGCGTGAGCCACCGCGCCCGGCCAAAGTATTTTTTAAAGCTTTGTCTTGTGGTAAATCTCACAGCAGACGAAAGCAGCTCGATTCATACAATAACCTGGCGTTGGCCTCATGGTGGCAGCAGCGAGCAGCCGGGGCCTCCTGTGGTTCCTGCATCCGAGCTCCCGGACTCCCCACCCTCCTGTCCACCTGCCCGCCTCAGGGGATGGAGACAGGTGGGTCACCTGAGGTCAGGAGTTCAAGAGCAGCCTGGCCCACGTGGCGAAACCTCGTCTCTACTGAAAATCCAAAAATTAGCCTGGCGATGGCTCACGCCTGTAAGCCCAGCACTTTGGAATGCAGGCTCCAGGGGGCATGGAGGGGAACAGGGTCTGTGGGGTGTAGGCGGGGGACACAGGATCTGTGGGGCATGGGAGGTGTGGCAATGCAAGCTCAGTGGGCCATGGAGGGGAACAGAGACTCGGTGGGGCAAGGGGGTGGGGGGTGAGGGGTGGAAGAGAGAGTCTGTGGGCCGCGGGTAGGACAGGAGTGGAAGAGGCTCCATGGGGCATGGGGGTAAGGGGACCCAGGTCCTGTAGGGTGGGGGAGACACAGGCTCCCTAAGTGTGTGTGGCTTTACGAGGCTCCACAGGGCATGGAGGGACCGAGGCTCCGTGGCGTGTGGGTCTGGTGGTTGAGCTGCCTGGGGAGCTGCCTGGGGAGCTGCCTGGGGTCGAGGGCCCCGAGGGAGGCGTGGAGGGACCGAGGGTCCTAGGCTGCAGGTGTCGCAGAGGCTTTGAGATTGGGGACCCAGAAGGAGGGTCCCAGGCGCTTGGGCGGCCCGAGCTGCAGACACTGACGCTGTGCAGACGCCTCCTGGTCCTCAGAGATGGGCCCAGTCAAGGCCCACGAGGTCAGGAGTTGGAGACGAGTCTTTGTCCCCGGGCTGCTGTAACAGATAACGGCAAACCGAGAGCTTAAAACAGCAGAAGTGTACTCCCTCCCAGTTCCGAATGCCCCGATGGTGTCATTTCTTTTTTTTTTTTTTTTTTTTTTTGTGTCTCGCTCTGTTGCCCAGGCTGGAGTGCAGTGGCCGGATCTCAGCTCACTGCAAGCTCCGCCTCTCAGGTTCACGCCATTCTCCTGCCTCAGCCTCCCGAGTAGCTGGGACTACAGGCGCCCGCCACCACGCCCGGCTAAGTTTTTGTGTAGAGACGGGGTTTCACTGTGTTAGCCAGGATGGTCTCGATCTCCTGACCTCGTGATCCGCCCGTCTCGGCCTCCCAAAGTGCTGGGATTACAGGCTTGAGCCACCGCGCCCAGCCGGGTGTCATTTCTTAAATGTGTTTGGCCTTCGTGTATCTTGGTATTTTCTGTGGGAAATGTCTTGTCAGATGGAGCCACCTTGGTCTCCAGATAGGCCGTGGGGCTGGGGACCTGGGCCACTCACTGGGCACCTGGCAGTAGCTGCTCTGGGCTGACCCCAGCTGACCCCGGGTGTAGGAATTATCATATGTGTAGGGTGAACACGCCAGCCACACGCTTCCTCCAAGGGCGCATTTATGGATCCACAAACCTATGCATGGCTTCTGGTTGGTGAGATACAGTAGCTTCCTTCATGCAAGGTTTCACTTTTATTTTTATTATTATTATTTTTTTTGAGACAGGGTCAGCCAAAATTCCATCCCCAGAGCCCCTAGGAGACCCCGGCTAAAGGGAGCCTCGAACGCTCCAGCCTGGCCCTGGCTTCTGGGGAGAAGTGGTGGAGGTCTGCAGGGAGAACCCTGGGACCCTCGTGTCCCCAGACCAGGCATGGCCAGCGGGAAGCTCAGGGCAGGGGCACTCAGGGGAGTAGGTGCTGCTCAGAGACCTGGCGGCCCCCACTCTGCTCACAGGACACCTGCCTGCAACATCCCCCGCCCCAGCACAGAACTCCAGCCTTTTCCACAGCTGAACTCTGACCTGCCGCAGAGCCGTGCTGCCGAGAGTCCGGGAAGAGGCAGCCCTCCCAGGAGACCAAACGAGGTTCCTCAGCGGTGGGCACCACGCGGGACGTTCCAGGACCTCCGCGGCGGTTATCGGGACACCAGCCGGGTGCATCATCCAAGCAGAGCTGCAGAAGCAACCAGGAGCTCCCCAGGAGATGAACAGATGAACAAATTCAGAACATCCGTGCAGGGGCCTTTGAAAACAGTATACTAAAAAATAGATAGGGCTTAAGGACAGTATCTCCAATTAAACTTTTAATAAACTCCCGTAGGCGCCAAGAAGGCGGGCAGATAAAAAAGAGCATAAAAACAAAAAAGCTGAGTAAAAGGTTACATGTGAGAAAAGAAAGTTTGTTTTGCACTGCATTCTTTCTACTGACGTGGAGTTTATAAAATATAAATAAAGTGAGGCGGAGGCTCTGAGGACGGCCGCCATGTTCTCTGTGTGTCTTTATCTTTTGTGTGTTCTTTCATTCTCCACCACCCCCGGCACCGACCCCAACACACCCGGGGCACGCATGAGGACACACACGGCATGGGAAACACACATGGGAGGGTGAACACGGGAGGACGCACACTCGCACACTCGCACACTCGGGAGGGCGCACACGGGAGGAGGCACACAGGAGGACGCACTCCTGGGAGGGTGAACATGGGGGGGACGCACACTTGGCAGGCACACATGGGAGGATCCACACGGGAGGACGCACACGGGAGGAGGCACTCCCAGGAGGGTGAACACAGGAGGATGCACACAGGAGGGCACGCGGGAGGACACACGGGAGGGCGAACGCAGGAGGGCGCACGCGGGAGGGTACCTGGGCCAGCAGTGGAGTCATGGACCAAGTAAACGCAGTTGTCCACAGCAGAGAAGAGGCTTCATCCATAGTCAGGTGTGAAACTCGGAGGCCTGCCACAGCACAGAGGAGCTTCGTAGACACCACGGCAGCGAGAGACGCCAAACACCAACAGCCACCTGTGCTGCGATTGTGTTGCCACGAGACGTCCAGAACGGACGAGTCGTTACACACAGGGCACAGGACACTGCTTGCCTGGGGCTGGAGATGGGGCATGGCAGAGGCCCATAAAAGCAGGGGATCCTGGCCAGGCGCGGGGGCTCACACGTGTCATCCCAGCACTTTGGGAGGCCGAGGAGGGCGGATCACTTGAGGTCAGGAGTTCCAGACCAGCCTGGCCGACATGGCAAAACCTCATTTCTACTTAAAAAAAAAAACAAAACTATGGAGGCGTGGTGGTGCACACCTGTCGTCCCAGCTACTCGGGAGACTGAGGCAGGAGAATTGCTTGAACCCAGGAGGGGGAGGCTGCAGTGAGCTGAGATCACACTGCTGCACTCCAGCCTAGGCGATCAAAAAAAAGAAAGAAACAAAGAAAGAAAAAAGCAAAAAGCAGAGGATCCAGTGGAGGCGACGAGAACATCCTGGAACGAGACACAGGCACGGGTTACACCACACTGTGCTGCACAGAAAGGCACTCAGTTGGGCACTTTGCAGAGCTGCAGAGCCGGGCCCTGAGGCTCCCAGTCCGTGCACGTCCCCTCTGCAGGCCCCGTTCAACATGGAGTCACTCAAGCCCCATGCAAGATGGAGTCGCCTGGGCCCCGTTGAAGATGGAGTCCCCGGGCCACGTTCAAGATGGAGTCGCCCAGGCCCCGTTCAACATGGAGTCGCCCAGGCCCCGTTCAAGATGGAGTCACTCGGGCCTCGTTCAAGATGGAGTCACTCGGGCCCCGTTCAAGATGGAGTCGCCCGGGCCCCGTTCATCATGGAGTCGCCCGGGCCCCGTTCAACATGGAGTCGCCCGGGCCCCGTTTAAGATGGAGTCCCCGGGCCACGTTCAAGATGGAGTCGCCCAGGCCCCGTTCAACATGGAGTCACTCAGGCCTCGTTCAAGATGGAGTCCCCGGGTCACGTTCAAGATGGAGTCCCCGGGCCCCGTTCATCATGGAGTCGCTCGGGCCCCGTTCAAGATGGAGTCGGCCCCGTTCATCATGGAGTCCCCGTTCATCATGGAGTCGCCCGGGCCCCGTTCATCATGGAGTCGCCCGGGCCCCGTTCATCATGGAGTCGCTGAGGCCCCGTTCATCATGGAGTCGCTCAGGCCCTGTTCATCATGGAGTCACTCAGGCCCCGTTCATCATGGAGTCGCCCGGGCCCTGTTCATCATGGAGTCCCTCAGGCCCGTTCAAGATGGAGTCGCTCAGGCCCCGTTCATCATGGAGTCCCTCAGGCCCGTTCAAGATGGAGTCGCTCTTGTTCCAACGCCTCTGACAGGTTTTCACGGTGTAAGTCGTGGCTTCTTAATGAGCAACATGAATGGTGACATTGGAGTCTCCACTGTTGACAAAAAAACCAAACTGTAAAATATTTGAATAGGTTTTCTCCGAGCCAAATGTACAAGTGACCCTGGCCCGTGACAAATGTAGTGTTGGAACCGAACTGTCGATTCCCTCCTGGGCAGGGGTCGCCGCGAAGGATCACCGACACGAGATTCACAGCAGAGAGTTATTTATTACTAGCGCGCTAGGGTCCCAAGCTCTAAGTTGGCCCTGGGACCCCGACTGCTTGTTACAGGCTGTTTATATAGGCAAACACAAGTTCAAACACAGCTTATGCTTCTTCAAACAAAGCTTAAGGCGCAAAATGATTGGGTCTAGCTATGGCCTGAGCAAGGTGTCTTATGCTAATTGGTTAGAGCAGGACCTTATGAGGTCTTTTTCCTGGAGTTTTTGATTCCGGGAACTTCGAGGCAGGGTGGGACCCCCGGAATTGGCAGGGTGGGACCCCATGAGGTTGTTTCCCGGAATTGGCAGGGTGGGACCCTATCAGGGTGGGTCCTTATCGAGGCAGGGTGGGACCCTATCCAGAGCCACCTGGTGTTAATTTTTTCTATATGAGGCCTAGTTTCTAAGTTTTATGAGGCCTAGTTTCAGTAGAAGTAACCTCGGGAGCCTCAGGAGGGTCTGAGAACACGTGCCCGGGTTGGCTGGGTTCCAGCCTGATTTTATACGTTCTGGGGAGACAGAAGTTATAAGCAGAGGCATAAACCAGTCTAGGGAAGGTGCATATTGGTTCTGCCCCGAGACGACGTCTCTCAAAGTGGAGACTTCTAAGTCATCGGTGGATTTTAAAGACACCCTAATTGGCAATTGGCTGAAAGAGTTAAGCTTTGCCTGAAAACTTGACATCAGCATGAAGAAATGCTTGAGTTTAGATGAGGAGTTTTAGAAAGCAAACTTCCCCCACAACAGACGGCTTCGAGGGCCATTTTGAAGTACGTGAAAGAAATACGTTTCGGGGTGAAAGACTTTGACGTATTTTAACGCCTGCTCTCTGTCATGCGATGCTATACTGTAGCCGGACGAGCCACAGACAAAACTCCTCAGACACCGGATTAAAGAAGGAAGAGCTTTTTTATTCGGCCGGGAGCCTCGGCAGACTCGCGTCTTAAGAGCCGAGCTCCCTGAAGAAGAAATACGTGGCTGTTTTAAAGGCTTACAACTTTAAGGGATCCATGTAAAAGGGTCATGATAAATCAAGCAAGCATTGAAAATGTGACGGGGGGTACATGCATCAGCTAACAGAACAGAAAGTTTTCCAGTGCTTTCTCATACAATGTCGGGAATTTACAGATAACACTAGTAGTTTTGGTCAGGGGTTAATATTATTATTATTATTATTTTAACCGCCAGGGCCAGATGGTGGCGCCAAGGTCGTCTAACTATTTATCTTCTGTTTCTTTTTTTTTTTTTTTTTTTTTTTATACGGAGTCTCGCTCTGTCGCCCAAACTGGAGTGCAGTGGCAGGATCTCAGCTCACTGCAAGCTCCGCCCCCCGGGTTTACGCCATTCTCCTGCCTCAGCCTCTCGAGTAGCTGGGACTACAGGCGCCCGCCACCTCGCCCGGCTAATTTTTTTGTATTTTTTAGTAGAGACGGGGTTTCACCATGTTAGCCAGGATGGTCTCGATCTCCTGACCTCGTGATCCGCCCGTCTCGGCCTCCCAAAGTGCTGGGATTACAGGCTTGAGCCACTGCGCCCGGCCTATCTTCTGTTTCTTTCCAACTTTCTGCTTTCTCCCCCTTCTCCTGTCTTATAAAGTAGGGAAAAGGGGAGACAGGGAAAAGCTGGGAAGGACAACAGGAGAAGTGGTGGTCTCATTCTATAATACTAGAGTCCGGTTGGAATTTGATATCTTATTGCTACAGCGAGTCCGTTGTGCCCACGTTACGATCTCTGTTTTCACACGAATGCTGGTCAGTTGTGCCTGAGTTCCAAAGGGAGGATGGTATCACGAGGCCTGTCTGACTCCCTCTTCCTGTCACAGCCTGAGCTACCTTTTCAGGTTCCTTTGGGATCCCCTTGGCCAGAAAGGGGGTCCATTCAGTCAGCTGAGGGGCTTAGAATTCTATGTTTGGTTTACACCAGTATCAGGAGGTTGTCTGAGAGACACCAGCCCCTCCCACCCCCGCAGGCACAGGCTGGAAAGCATCAGAACCCGGGGCAGGCCGGCGCTCAGGTGCAGGGCGCTCAGGCCACGGCCACAGGGATGGTCCAGACGTGGCTCTCCAGCCGTCCTCGGACCACACACTGATTGAGGATTTCGGGGGTCCCGATGCAGACTCTAAATGTTGCCAGTCTGGTCTCTAAGGGTGTGTGTATTTTCTGGGGCCGCTCCAGCAAACAGGGCTTAAAAGATATTTATCCTCACGGTGCTGGGGGCAGAAGTCAGAGGGCCGTGCTCCCTCTCGAGGCTCTAGGGAAGGCTCCTTCCCGCCTCTCCCAGCTCCTTGGGGGCTCCAGGCGTCCCTGGGCGTGTGGCTGCCTCCCTCCAGTCCCTGCCTCTGTCTCCACGTGGCCTGCTCTCTGTGCGTTTTCTGTCTTTCCCCTTCTCCGGTAAGGACACCACGCATTGGATTTATAGCCTACCCTACTCCTGGATGACCTCATCTCAGCTTGATTACATCTGCAAGTATCCTGTTTCCAAATAACGTCCTATATCTTTTGGGGATATCTTTAGGGCTTGTTTGCAAACGAGGCACGTGGCAGAATCTGGCCTGAGACTTGCTTTTAGGGCTCTCTAACTCTCCCCGTTGCACCATCTTCACGTGATTTTCCAGAGCACCCATGGGCGGCGTGTTGGCCCACACAGAGCCCTGCTTGCTGTGAAAGTCAGGACTTCCTGCGGGATCTCTTGAGGTCTGATCGGAAGCCCTTTGACTTGCGCCCTGACTGTGCTGGAGAATTCAGAGCCGGCTGGCTCCTTGCTTGTGGCCTGGGAGATTTGTGAACATGCTGTACCTTCAAGATGCCGCCTGGATCTTCCTGCTCCCTCCCTCGGGAGCCTCACAGGGACGCCGTCTCGTTGTAATGTTTCAGTACAGCACCCACGAGAACTGCCGGGGAAGGGAAGACACCACAGGCCATAAACCACAGAAACTAGAGCTGAAGTGGCCCCATGTGGCCCTCAGTCAAGCGGTATCCAGATTCTTCACCCTGAGGCACTTTACCTTATTTATTATTATTATTATTATTATTATTTGACATGGCATTTCACTCTTGTTGCCCAGGCTGGAGTGCAGTGGTGCGATCTCAGCTCACTGCAAGCACCTCCTCCCGGGTTCAAGCTATTGTCCTGCCTCAGCCTCCCCAGTTGCTGGGATTATAGGCTCCCATCACCACGCCCAGCTAATTTTTTGTATTTTTAGAGACAGGGTTTCTCCATGTGGGTCAGGTTGGCCTCGAACTCCCAACATCAGGAGATCCGCCCACCTTGGCCTCCCACAGTGCTGGGATGACAGGCGTGAGCCACTGCGGCCGACCCCATCTTATTCTTTTTCTCTCACCAGGGACCCCGAATTTGGAACCATAATCACGTTTATTGACATCATGTTAAATTAAGCTTCCCACATTTATTAATAAAAAAAATCATTAGCCTGGCCTTTTTATTTTAATTTTACTTCATTTAATCTTGTTTTTTTGAGGCAGGGTCTCACTCCGTCACCCAGGCTGGAGTGCGGTGGTGCCATCGGGGCTCACCACAGCCTCTACCTCCTAGGCTCAAGCAATCCTCTTGCCTCAGCCTCCTAAGTATCTGGGGATTATAGGTGCACACCATCACACTCAGCTAATTAAATAAAATTTTTCTTTTTTTTTTTTTTTTTTTTTTTTAGCAGAGATGGGGTCTCACCATGTTGTCCAGGCTGGTCTCAAACTTCTGAGCTCGAGTAATCCTGCTTTGGCCTCCCAAAGTGCTGGGATTACAGGGATAAGCTACCACACTCAGCTTTTATTTTGTTTAATGGAGGTAAAAACCAGATAATATAAAGTTAACCCTTCCGACTACTTTTTTTTTTTTTTTTTTTTTTTTTTTTTTTTTTAGACAGAGTCTTGCTCTGTTGCCCAGGCTGGAGTGCAGTGGTGCGATCTCAGCTCACTGCAACCTCCGCATCCCGGGTTCAAGCGATTCCCCTGCCTCAGCCTCCCGAGTAGCTGGGATTACAGGCGTAGGCCACCACGCCTGGCTAATTTTCTTGTATTTTAGTAGAGACGGGGTTTCACCATGTTGGCCAAGACGGTCTGGATATCCTGACCTTGTGATCCACCTGCCTCGGCCTCCCAAAGTGCTGGGATCACAGGCGTGAGCCACCGCGCCCGGCCCCTTTAAACTATTTTCAAGGATACATTTCGGCAGTGTTAATCATATACGCATTGTTGCATAACACATATTTACAACTTCTTCATCTTACGAAACAGAAACTCCGTCCTCATCGAACAAGGGCGCCCCATTCCCCCTCCCCCAGCCCCTGGCACTCACCATTCTACTGTCTGTGTCTATGGATTTGAGTCCTCCAGAGACCTCGTAGGAGTGGGGTCACACAGCGCTTTTGTGTCTGGCTTATCTCGTTACCCGCAGGTGAGTCCGTGTGGTAGCCTGTCTCACCATTCCTTCCTTTTTAGGGCTGATTCCTATTTCATTATATGTGAAGGGGTGGCCTGCCCCTCCACACCTGTGGGCGTCTCTCGTCAGGTGGGATGGGATTGAGAAAAGAAAGAGACACAGAGACAACGTATAGAGAAAGAAAAGTGGGCCCAGGGGACGGGCGCTCAGCATACGGAGGACGCACCGGTCTCTGAGTTCCCTCAGTATTTATTGATCATTATCTCTTTACCATCTCGGAGAGGGGAGAGGGGGATGTGGCAGGACAATAGGGTAACAGTGGAGAGAGGGTCAGCAGGAAAACATGCGAACAGAGATCTCTGTGTCATCAATAATTTAAGGAAAGGTGCTGTGCTTTGATGTGCAAATACAAACATCCCACAAACATTTTCGTGCATTAAAGAGCAGCATTGCCACTAGCACGCACAGCTCACCTCCAGCCCTAAGGCGGTTTTCTCCTATCGCAGTAAATAGAACATACAATCGGGTTTTACACCCAGACATTCCATTGCCCAGGGACCAGCAGGAGACCGAGGCCTTCCTGTGTCTCCACTGGCAAAGAGGCCTTCCTCTTTTACACTGTTGTTTCACGTGCAGAAATGTTTAACCTCAATGTTGGACCATCTGTCTGTTTTTGCTTTTGTTGCCTGTGCTTGTCTGGGCTTTTGAGAGGCCCGAGGTAAACGGCAGGCGTTCCTGTACCCAGTTCATAACACTGAGCCCAAAACAAAGGAAGCGACACAGTCATGAGCTAGTGTCTCGCCCTGGCAAGAATATGTATGACTTTTGCTGAGAATTTTCATTAATGTTCATTTTGACACAACTTCAGAGTTACATGAAGGCAACGATACGGTACAAAGAATTCCTTCCCATCGGGCATTCATATTCCCCAAAGGCTGGCAGTCCACACTGGCTTCACTCTGGATCAGAGCCAAGTGGAGGGACCACTGTGTCTGTGGGCTGGTTTCCTGGGGCTCTGTAACCAGTGCCCAGAAGCCGGGTGGGTACGTCAACAGGAATTTATCATCTCCCAGCCTCGGAAGTAGATGTTGAAGCCCTAACCCCAGTGCCTCAGAATGTGAGTGTACTTGGCCTCATAGTGTTAGCACGAGGCTGTCAGAGTGTGCCCTAAAGCAACCTTCTGTTCTCGTGAGAGGGAAGAGATGCCAGGGATACTTGGGCACAGTAAAAAGGCCCTATGGGCACAGGCCAGATGGCGTCCGCAAGCCGAGGAGAGGGGCTTCGGGAGGAACCAGCCCGACTGAGGACACCTTGTTCTCAGACCTCAGCCTCCAGGACTGTGGGAAGGTAGTTTTCAGTGAAGCCCAGCCCTGAACACTCACACAGACGGGTACATTTACTGTCCCTGTTCTTTTTTTTTTTTTTTTTTTTTTTTTTTTTTTGAGACGGAGTCTTACTCTGTCGCCCAGGCTGGGGTGCAGTGGCCGGATCTCAGCTCACTGCAAGCTCCGTCTCCCGGTTTACGCCATTCTCCTGCCTCAGCCTCCCGAGTAGCTGGGACTACAGGCGCCGCCACCTCCCCGGCTAGTTTTTTGTATTTTTTAGTAGACACGGGGTTTCACTGTGTTAGCCAGGATGGTCTCGATCTCCT
This sequence comes from Macaca thibetana thibetana, assembly GCF_024542745.1. Taxonomy (NCBI): domain Eukaryota; kingdom Metazoa; phylum Chordata; class Mammalia; order Primates; family Cercopithecidae; genus Macaca; species Macaca thibetana. Next base: position 2,234,509 of record NC_065598.1, read on the forward strand.
GACCTCGTGATCCGCCCGTCTCGGCCTCCCAAAGTGCTGGGATTACAGGCTTGAGCCACCGCGCCCGGCGGTCCCTGTTCTTCTGCCAAGGAAACTGAGGCACAGAGAAGTTTAGGGAACTTGACCCATATGAGAGAACCAGTCATGGTCAAGCTTGGGTTGGAACAAAACCACCCTTTTTGTAGCACTCACGCTCTTAGGCACTACACGTCTCCTTGGATACGCTGGAAAAACAAATACTGCAGCACACCGCAAACACGCAACGTCACAGTAACAAAGACGACACTGAGTCTTCAGCAACATGGGAATGCGTCAGAAGAGTACGGGGGTCTCTCATGGATGGCATGAATAGAAGACCCCTAGAAAGGAAGACACGGCTCAGCCCACCACCCTCAGGGGAAGGTGTTGGTTCTGCTCTACCTCCCAGTAGTTTCCCACCTCCGACAGGGGAAGGCCTCAGTGCCTAGGAGACCTCAGTACCTGGAAAGTCTCAGTACCGAGGCGACCTCAGTATCCACGAGGTCTCAGTGCCTAAGAGATCTCCTTGTCCTAGGAGACCTCAGTACCGAGGAGGTCACAACACCGAGGCGACCTCAGCACCGAGGAGGTCTCAGTACCTAGAAGGTCTCAGGACCTAGGAGACCTCAGTACCGAGGAGGTCACAACACCGAGGAGGTCTCAGTACCGAGGAGACCTCAGTACCGAAGAGGTCACAACACCTAGGAGACCTCAGCACTGAGGAGGTCACAACCTACGAAGGTCTCAGGACCTAGGAGACCTCAGTACCGAGGAGGTCACAACACCGAGGAGGTCTCAGTACCTAGGAGATCTCAGTGCCTAGGAGACCTCAGTACCTAGGAGGTCTCAGCACTGAGGAGACCTCAGTATCAACGAGGTCTCAGTACCTAAGAGATCTCCGTGCCTAGGAGACCTCAGTACCTAGGTCTCAGCACCGAGGCGACCTCAGCACCGAGGAGGTCTCAGTACCTAGGAGATCTCAGTGCCTACGAGACCTCAGTACCTAGGAGGTCTCAGTACCTAGGAGATCTCAGTGCCTACGAGACCTCAGTACCTAGGAGGTCTCAGCACCGAGGCGACCTCAGTATCAACGAGGTCTCAGTACCTCGGAGGTCTCAGCACCAAGGCGACCTCAGCACCGAGGAGGTCTCAGTACCTAGAAGGTCTCGGGACCTAGGAGGTCTCAGCACTGAGGCAACCTCAGCACCGAGGAGGTCTTAGTACCTAGGAGATCTCAGTGCCTAGGAGACCTCAGTACCTAGGAGGTGTTAGCACCGAGGCGACCTCAGCACCGAGGAGGTCTCAGTACCTAGGAGATCTCAGTGCCTAGGAGGTCTGAGCACCGAGGCGACCTCAGTACCGACGAGGTCTTAGTACTTAGGAGATCGCAGTGCCTAGGAGGTCTCAGTACCTAGGAGGGCTCAGGACCTAGGAGGTCCCAGCACCAAGGCGACCTCAGTACGAGGAGGTCTCAGGACCTAGGAGACCTCAGTGCCTACGAGACCTCAGTACCTAGGAGGTCTCAGCACTGAGGAGACCTCAGCACCGAGGAAGTCTCAGTACCTAGGAGGTCTCAGCACTGAGGAGACCTCAGCACCGAGGAAGTCTCAGTACCTAGGAGATCTCAGTACCTAGCAGGTCAAACTGAGAGACGAAACGTGGAAGGGAGGTTGTCACGGGCTGGGGGAGGCGGAGTGGAGAGCTGTTCATGGAAAGATGCGAACGTTCTGCAGACCGACGGTGGTGCCGGGCGCACCACGCCAATGTGCTCAGAGTCCCACCGACCTGCGCCCTGAAGAAGGCCAGCATGGCCAACTCCGTGTTCTGTACACTGCGCCACAGGAGGGAACAGAGCCGTCGGGAGAGAGGGAGGGAGAGGAGCGAGCGCGCCAGCCCCGCCCCGCCGCGCAGCCCCGTCCAGGCCCCGCAGCTCGCGCAGGGTCGGGTGTCCCCGGGCCGGCTCCCCCCGGGGCTGGGCCGCTGCGGGAACGGGGTTGGGCCAAGGCAGCCGCGGGTGGCAGCAGCAGGCGCGGTGCGGGCTGGGCCGGGCTCCGTGGGCCCCTCCGCCGCCCTCTCGGTCCGCACGAGGGCCCCACTCGGGCTCGGCCGGGCTCCGGGGACGCGGCCTGGGGTCCGGGGGCCGCGAGCCTCCGCCGCTCCTCAGCCTGGCGGGCTCGGGCGCTGGCTGGAGCCGCAGGTGCGCGTCAGGGGCCGGGCTGGGCGCCGAGGCCCGCAGAGGGGCGCAGAACACGGGCTTGGGCCCCGCGCAGAGGCCGCCAGGGGGCCGCGGTGCGCCTCCCACCCGGTCACCTCGGTGCCAGCCCTGCGGCCTCAGGGTAGGCGGACCCACGGCCCTCCACGCCCTCCCTCGCTCGCGTCCTGCCCGGCTGGGAACTCCGCGGGGTCCCGCCGAGTCGGGGACGGGCCGCCGCAGCGCAGCAGCTCACCTCTGCGCTCTTCCCTCACTCAGCTCTTCGCCTTCAACCGCTTCGGCTCTTTTCGTCACCCCTCTTTACTCCTCGTTCCTCTTCGTCACTTTCCGTCATCTCCGATTAGGCTCGGCCTGCTTCAGCTCGCCAGTTCGCCTTCCTCTTTGTCGCCCTCGGATCATTTCCGTGACTCTTCGTCAGTATCCGTCAGTCCCGGTCCCTGTCCGTCCATTCTCGCTACTTTCCGTCGCTCCCCGTCGCTCCCCGTTCATTCTCCGTCACTCTGCGTCACTCTCCGTCAGGCATCGTCTACCTTCGTCACTCCCCGTCACTCTCCGTCGCTTTCCGTCGCTCCCCGTTCATTCTCCGTCACTCTGCGTCACTCTCCGTCAGGCATCGTCTACCTTCGTCACTCTCCGTCGCTCCCCGTCGCTCTCCGTTCATTCTCCGTCACTCTCCGTCACTCTCCGTCAGGCATCGTCTACCTTCGTCACTCTCCGTCGCTCCCCGTTCGCTCCCGTCACTTCCGTCACTCTCCGTCAGCTCGTCTACTTTCATCACTCTCCGGCACTCATTCTCCGTCACTCTCCGTCAGGCATCGTCTACCTTCGTCACTCTCCCTCCTCGTCGCTCCCGTCGCTCTCCGTTTCATTCTCCGTCACTCTCCGTCACTCTCCGTCAGGCATCGTCTACCTTCGTCACTCTCCGTCGCTCCCCGTCGCTCCCCTTCGGTCCCCGTCGCTCTCCGTTCATTCTCCGGCACTCTCCGTCACTCTCCGTCAGGCATCGTCTACCTTCGTCACTCTCCGTCGCTCCCCGTCGCTCTCCGTTCATTCTCCGTCACTCTCCGTCACTCTCCGTCAGGCATCGTCTACCTTCGTCACTCTCCGTCGCTCCCCGTCGCTCCCCTTCGGTCCCCCTTCGTCACTCTCCGTTCATTCTCCGGCACTCTCCGTCACTCTCCGTCAGGCATCGTCTACCTTCGTCACTCTCCGTCGCTCCCCGTCGCTCCCCTTCGGTCCCCGTCTCTCTCCGTTCATTCTCCGTCACTCTCCGTCACTCTCCGTCAGGCATCGTCTACCTTCGTCGCTCCCCGTTCATTCTGCGTCACTCTCCGTCAGGCATCGTCTACCTTAGTCACTCTCCGTCGTTCCCCGTCGCCCCCCGTCACTCTCCGTCACTCTCCGTCAGGCATCGTCTACCTTAGTCACTCTCCGTCGTTCCCCGTCGCTCCCCGTCACTCTCCGTCACTCTCCGTCAGGCATCGTCTACCTTCGTCACTCCCCGTCACTCTCCGTCGCTCCCCGTTCATTCTCCGTCACTCTCTGTCAGGCATCGTCTACCTTCGTCACTCCCCGTCACTCCCTCGCTCCCCGTTCATTCTCCGTCACTCTGCGTCACTCTTCATCAGGCATCGTCTACCTCCGTCACTCTCCGTCGCTCCCCGTCACTTTCGTCACTCTGTCAGGCATCGTCTACCTTCGTCACTCCCCGTCACTCTCCGTCGCTCCCCTTCGCTCCCCGTTCATTCTCCGTCACTCTGCGTCACTCTTCATCAGGCATCGTCTACCTCCGTCACTCTCCGTCGCTCCCCTTCGCTCCCCGTTCATTCTCCGTCACTCTGCGTCACTCTTCATCAGGCATCGTCTACCTCCGTCACTCTCCGTCGCTCCCCTTCGCTCCCCGTTCATTCTCCGTCACTCTGCGTCACTCTTCATCAGGCATCGTCTACCTCCGTCACTCTCCGTCGCTCCCCGTCGCTCCCCGTTCATTCTCCGTCACTCTTCGTGAGGCATCGTCTAACTTCGTCTAACTTCGTCACTCTCCGTCACTCTCCGTCGCTCCCCGTTCATTCTCCGTCACTCTCTGTCAGGCATCGTCTACCTTCGTCACTCCCCGTCACTCCCCGTCGCTCCCCGTTCATTCTCCGTCACTCTTCGTGAGGCATCGTCTACCTTCGTCTACCTTCGTCACTCCCCGTCACTCCCCGTCGCTCCCCGTTCATTCTCCGTCACTCTGCGTCACTCTTCATCAGGCATCGTCTACCTCCGTCACTCTCCGTCGCTCCCCGTCACTTTCGTCACTCTGTCAGGCATCGTCTACCTTCGTCACTCCCCGTCACTCTCCGTCGCTCCCCGTTCGCTCCCCGTTCATTCTCCGTCACTCTGCGTCACTCTCCATCAGGCATCGTCTACCTCCGTCACTCTCCGTCGCTCCCCTTCGCTCGTTCATTCTCCGTCACTCTCCGTCACTCTTCATCAGGCATCGTCTACCTCCGTCACTCTCCGTCGCTCCCCGTCGCTCCCCGTTCATTCTCCGTCACTCTTCGTGAGGCATCGTCTAACTTCGTCTAACTTCGTCACACTCTCCGTCACTCTCCGTCGCTCCCCGTTCATTCTCCGTCACTCTCTGTCAGGCATCGTCTACCTTCGTCACTCCCCCGTCACTCCCCGTCGCTCCCCGTTCATTCTCCGTCACTCTTCGTGTCAGGCATCGTCTACCTTCGTCATACCTTCGTCACTCCCCGTCGCTCCCCGTCGCTCCCCGTTCATTCTCCGTCACTCTGCGTCACTCTTCATCAGGCATCGTCTACCTCCGTCACTCTCCGTCGCTCCCCGTCACTTTCGTCACTCTGTCAGGCATCGTCTACCTTCGTCACTCCCCGTCACTCTCCCTCGCTCCCCGTCGCTCCCCTTCACTCCTCGTAGCTCCCCGTCGCTCTCCGTTCATTCTCCGTCACTCTCCGTCGCTCCCCGTCACTCTCCGTCACTCTCAGGCACTCCGCGTCGCTCCCCTTCGCTCCCCGTCGCTCCCCGGCGCTCTTCGTTCATTCTCCGTCACTCTCCGTCAGGCATCGTCTACCCTCGTCGCTCTCCGTCGCTCCCCGTCACTCTCCGTCACTCTCCCTCAGGCATCGTCTACCTTCGTCACTCTCCGTCGCTCTCCGTTCATTCTCTGTCACTCTCCGTCACTCTCCGTCAGGCATCGTCTACCTTCGTCACTCCCCGTCACTCTCCCTCGCTCTCCGTCGCTCCCCTTCACTCCTCGTAGCTCCCCGTCGCTCTCCGTTCATTCTCTGTCACTCTCCCTCAGGCATCGTCTACCTTCGTCACTCTCCGTTCATTCTCTGTCACTCTCCGTCACTCTCCGTCAGGCATCGTCTACCTTCGTCACTCCCCGTCACTCTCCGTCGCTCCCCGTCGCTCCCCGTTCATTCTCCGTCACTCTCCGTCACTCTTCGTGAGGCATCGTCTAACTTCGTCTAACTTCGTCATTCTCCGTCACTCTTCGTCAGGCATCGTCTAACTTCGTCACTCCCCCTCACTCTCCGTCGCTCTCCGTCGCTCTCCGTCAGGCATCGTCTACCTTCGTCACTCTCCGTCGCTCTCCGTCGCTCTCCTTCACTCTCCGTTCATTCTCCGTCACTCTCCGTTCATTCTCCGTCACTCTCCGTCAGGCATCGTCTACCTTCGTCACTCTCCGTCGCTCTCCGTCACTCTCCGGCTGCTCCCTTCCCCGCACGCCGGCTGCAGAAAGCCTCATGGCCTTTGCCGGCTGTAGCCCTTCTCCGTCCCTCTCCGGTGCTGCTGTCTCTGTGAGTCCCGGGTGATTTCTGCTCGGCCCGTGACTCTGTCTTCCTCCCTTCGCTTCTGGGAGAGTGGCCTGAGCCCTCCCGAGACGCCTCTCCCCGCTACCCGGCCTGACGGATGGTGAGGAGCGGGGGTCTGGGGGTGGTCCCGTGGGGAGCAGCTGGGGGTCTGGGGGTGGTCCGAGGGGAGAAGAGGGGGGGGGTCGGGGGGTGGTCCCGAGGGGAGGAGCTGGGGGTCTGGGGGTGGTCCCGAGGGGAGAAGAGGGGGGGAATGGGGGTGGTCCCGAGGGAATGAGCTGGGGGTCTGGGGGTGGTCCCGAGGGGAGGAGCTGGGGGTCTGGGGGTGGTCCCGAGGGGAGAAGCGGGGGGTCTGGGGGTGGTCCCGAGGGGAGGAGCTGGGGGTCTGGGGGTGGACCCGAGGGGAGAAGCGGGGGGTCTGGGGGTGGTCCCGAGGGGAGGAGCCGGGGGTCTGGGGGTGGTCCCGAGGGGAGGAGCCGGGGGTCTGGGGGTGGTCCCGAGGGGAGGAGCCGGGGGTCTGGGGGTGGTCCCGAGGGGAGAAGCGGGGGTCTGGGGGTGGTCCCGAGGGGAGGAGCTGGGGGTCTGGGGGTGGTCCCGAGGGGAGGAGCCGGGGGTCTGGGGGTGGTCCCGAGGGGAGGAGCCGGGGGTCTGGGGGTGGTCCCGAGGGGAGAAGCGGGGGTCTGGGGGTGGTCCCGAGGGGAGGAGCTGGGGGTCTGGGGGTGGTCCCGAGGGGAGGAGCTGGGGGTCTGGGGGTGGTCCCGAGGGGAGGAGCGGGGGTCTGGGGGTGGTCCCGAGGGGAGGAGCTGGGGGTCTGGGGGTGGTCCCGAGGGGAGGAGCTGGGGGTCTGGGGGTGGTCCCGAGGGGAGGAGCTGGGGGTCTGGGGGTGGTCCCGAGGGGAGGAGCGGGGGTCTGGGGGTGGTCCCGAGGGGAGGAGCTGGGGGTCTGGGGGTGGTCCCGAGGGGAGGAGCTGGGGGTCTGGGGGTGGTCCAGAGGGGAGAAGCAGGGGTCTGGGGGTGGTCCCGAGGGGAGGAGCTGGGGGTCTGGGGGTGGTCCCAGGGGAGGAGCTGGGGGTCTGGGGGTGGGTCCCGAGAGGAGGAGCGGGGGGTCTGGGGGTGGTCCCGAGGGGAGAAGCGGGGGGGTCTGGGGGTGGTCCCGAGGGGAGGAGCTGGGGGTCTGGGGGTGGTCCCGAGGGGAGGAGCTGGGAGTCTGGGGGTGGTCCCGAGGGGAGAAGCGGGGGGTCTGGGGGTGGTCCCGAGGGGAGGAGCTGGGGGTCTGGGGGTGGTCCCGAGGGGAGGAGCTGGGGGTCTGGGGGTGGTCCCGAGGGGAGAAGCGGGGGGCTGGGGGTGGTCCCGAGGGGAGGAGCAGGGGGGGGTGGTCCCGAGGGGAGAAGCGGGGATCTGGGGGTGGTCCCGAGGGGAGGAGCGGGGGGTTCTGGGGGTGGTCCCGAGGGGAGGAGCTGGGGGTTCTGGGGGTGGTCCCGAGGGGAGGAGCTGGGGGTTCTGGGGGTGGTCCCAAGGGGAGGAGCGGGGGTCTGGGGGTGGCCCCGAGCGGAGGAGCGGGGGTCTGGGGATGGTCCCGAGCGGAGGAGCGGGGGTCTGGGTGTGCTTTGCATGGGGTCTCCCTGTGGTCCGGAGGGTGGAGCAGGGGATCTGGGGCTGGTACTTATGAGAGGGACAGGGCTGTTTCTGTTTTTGGTCCGTTTCCCATCTGTCCTCGTGATCCGGACAGGTGGGGCATAATGGGAGGGTCAAGGTGAGGGGAAGGAAGGCGTGGCGGCCTGGTCCCGAGGGGCAGGAAAGGGGTTCGTGGTGCGGTTCTGACGTGTGACCCCATCCACAGGAGAATGGACACCTCAGACTCTCCCATCCCTGGCCATTGGCGTGGCCCAGGAGCTGCCTTCCCTGGCTGTGCTCGAGGCTCACTGGAGGGAACTTCGTTTTCATTGTGGGAAATTTTTAAAAAGTCTCTTACAGATCTCAGTGAGTTCAAAGCCGCCCGTGCGCAGACGTAGGTCCGTTCTTCGCCTAGCTTCACTCTAGCCGGCTGAAAGGAAATGGTAATACAGCTGGAAAAGGTGTCCTGGGGTTGATTAGAGGATTTTCCGTTTCATCTTGGAAAGGGATATTGACGGGAGGCCAGAACTTCTAGATCCTCTTCAATTTCAAGAAATACTTTAAAGCCTGGACAATATCGGGAGGCCTTATCTCTACAAAATAAAAATGGAAAAATCAGCTGGGTGTGATGGCACACTCCTGTGGTCCCACCTTCTCTGGAGGATGAGGTGGGAAGATCACGAGCTTGGGAGGCTGAGGCTGCAGTTAGCTGTGATCGTGCCAGTGTACTGCAGCCTGGGTGACAGAGCAAGACGCTGAAAAAAAAAAAAAAAAGGGAAGGAGGGGAGGGAGGGAGGGAGGAAGGAAGGAAGGAAGTAAACAAATGGCTCAGGCTCAGAGAGCTGTGTGTGGCCCCCAGCTCACACCCCCACCAAAGGGCCTGCAAACCCACAGGGGGGCAGGTTGTCTTTAGCTGGAACCACAGGGACGGGGGGCCCTGAACTGTAGGGGTTGGGGTTAGGGTTAGGCTTTGAGGTTTGGGTTTATAGAATATAGAAGGGTTTGGTCCTGGGAAAATTCCAGGTCTGGGTTTTGTGGTCGGGGGTTGGTCTCCGGTGAGATGCGACATGTTTACAGGGTTTGTGAGGTATGTACAGATGTGTACGGTGCTGTTGTTGGAATGTGTTCTCCAGATTTCATGTGTTGGCAATTTTGTGTTCTTTTTTTTTTTTGAGATGGTGTCTCGCCCTGGCATCTGTCACCCAGGCTGGAGTGCAATAGTGTGATCTCAGCTCACTGCAGCCTCTGCCTCCCAGGTTCAAGCCATTCTCGTACCTCAGCCTCCCAGTGGCTGGCATTGTAGCAGGACAAGCCAGAGACAAAATTCCTCAGACACCAGGTTAAAGAAGGAAGGGCTGTATTCAGCCAGGAGCACTGACAGACTTGCATCTTAAGAGCTGAGCTCCCCAAAAAGGAAATTCCTGGTGCTTTTAAGGGCTTACGACTCTAAGGGGTTCACGTGAAAGCATTGTGATAGCTTAAGCAAGTGCGGGGAACGTGACGGGGGGCTGCATGCATCAGATAACAGACCAGAGAGTTTTACGGTGCTTCCTCATATGATGTCTGGAATTTACAGATAACACAAGTAGGTTAGGTCAGGGGTTCATATTATTATTATTATTTTCAACCACCAGGGCTGGGTGGTGGCCTCATGTTCGTTTAGCTATTTATCTTACTTCTGTATTTTTTTTTAAACGTTTTGCTTTCTCCCTTTTTCCTTGTTTTATAAACTAGGAAAGTGGGGGTGGGGAAGGGCAGGGCAGCAGGAGAACTGGTGGTCTCCTTCCTGAGGATTACAGGCACCAGCCTCATTCCTGGCTATTTATTTATTTTTTGTATTTTTAGTGGAGATAGGGTTTCACCACGTTGGCCAGGCTGGTCTTGAACTCCTGACCTCAGGTGATCACCCTCCTCGGTCTCTCAAAGTGCTGGGATTAAAGGGACGAGCCACTGAGCCTGGCCATGTGTTGGCAACTTAATCCCCAAATTCATGTGCTGATTGGAGATGTGGCCTTTGGAAGATACTTAGGATTACATACGGTCATTAGGGTGGGTCCCCAGTATTGGGACTGGTGGCTTTATGAGACAAGGAAGACAGACTGGAGTGGACACACACACTGTCGCCCTCCCCTCCCCCGCCATGAGTGGACACGCTCTCCCTCCCCTTCCCCGCCCGCACACTCTTGCCCTCCCCTCCCCCGCCATGAGTGGACACGCCGTCCCACCCCCACCACCATGTGCCGCCCTCACGGGACTGGGATGCTCTGGTCCTTCCCAGCCGCTAGAACTGGAAGAAATACGTTTGGTTTATGATCTGCTCTGTGGTATTCTATTACAGCAACAGAAAATGGACTAAGACACATGGTTTATAGGTTTTGGGTTTGGGGTTTTTAGGGTGTGGGTAGGAGTACCAGGCAGGGGTTAGGGAATAGGGTTAGTGTCAGTTTTAGGGTTGGGGGGAGGCAAAAGAGGCCACGGTCAGAATCAGAGCCAAGACTGGCTCAGAGCTTAGTATCCGGAGCCACCTCGTTGTAGCCTCCGTCGCCTCCTCCAATCTCAAACAATTCCACAGCTTCGAAAACCTCAAGTAAGGGCTTCCTGGAACGTGTCCACTGTAACCACCAGGTTTTCCAGTATGTTCTTTACACCCTGTAACCCTGTTACCTAGAACACTTCCCAGCAATCTTTAAGTTATTCACCAGCACTCTGAGTACATCCAAAAGGCCAAGATGCTTCTTCAGGGGCGAATGTCACTGCTTTTTACAGAAGAACGCAAAAGGCAGGTTTGCAACTCTAAGTCTTTCTGCAAATGATGAAGCGTGTTACCTACTTCACTCGTTGCTGTGATGCATTTTCAGTTCTAGGTTCTCTTGGTTTTTGTTGTTGTTTTTTCTGTGTGAACTCGACATCACTCACTCACTCTGAACGACAGAATAAAAGACATTGGTCATCATATCATATTTGGAAGGACAATCACAGCCATGAGACACAAAGCACTCGCAGCCCTGGGCCCAGGCCCCTGTCACACGCAGCTGTCACGGCCTGAATGGTCCTGAATGGGCCGTGCGCACCGCGGGGCCCCCACGCCAGGAGGCCCCAAACTGCACCCGAACAGGCTTAAGCTGAGTGTGGCCTCCATGCTCGGGTTTGCCCTGATGCCCTGAGCCCACGTGGTGTACGGCCAACTCCTCTTTCTCTGCCCCTGACTGGCCCTTGCTTTGCAGACACGCTTGTCTGCGTAGGGCCTGGTCTTCTTTCTGTGGGAAGGACTGACTTGCAGGAGAGGACCGGCAGGAGGAGGAGCAGAGCGGGGCACCCGTCTGCCCTGCCCAGCCCCTCTGGTGGCCTCGGGCACTGCACACTGACTTCGCAAACCCCCGCTCTGCTTCTGGGCTGCAGGCAGGTAACAATGAGGTCTCCAAGCTACTGCCCCGACTGAGCCTCTCAGCCACCCCTCCTGTCCCGTGACGGCCCTTCCCTCTCCAGCCCTGGCCTCCCTGTTGTTCCTCCTGGAGCCAGAGTTGTCGTTGAACATTTGGGTGGGGGTGGCGACCTGCCCAGGAGCATACCCCAGTCAGGTGGGGCAGCCTCAGACACAGCCCCCAGCCCCCTGTTGCCATAGACCCAGTTTCCAGGAGCTCAGGGCACAGGGGCCCGAGAACCCATAGCTGGGAAAACGTCCCTCATGACAGGGCTCAGCTCCGTCCTCAACCTAGAGCCCCACCCTGGGGTTTCTGTGCTGATGGTAACCCAACCACAGATTTTAGGGGTACGACTGCTCACTTTGCCATGATATCTCCTCCCACGTGCCCCCGGCCTGGTGAGCAGACTGGTGGAGAGGGGAGGCCTGAGTCCTAGGGGTGGGTGGGCTGTAGGCAGAGCTGGGGCTGGATGGACGGTGAGTGGTGAGATCTCAAGATACAGAAGGGGCTCCTGCCAGGCACTGGGTCAACAGGGACCAGGGCGACAGAGACGGGACTCCCTAGCTGAGAAAGACCTTTGTCTACAAAATGTTGGCACCAGGACCTAACAATGAAAACAATAAGATAAATAACAGTACAAAAAGGCAATCAGCAGAGCAGCTCAAGGCACTGGAACAAGGACTTGTGTGACCCAGAGACAGCAGATCTCAAAGATAGAAGATGCAGGTCCCCAAATCCCCACAGGGGAACTGGGTTTCAGACCAGAAACTCACGTAGGGGGCTGTCCCGGGTCCCTAAAGCCCCACATGTGCTAGCAGCTTCGGTTACTTAAGCCACACATCCTCCTTCTCTTCCCACAAGATCAGAACTTCCTGGGGGTTGAGGAGCCTCACACCCATCTCAGATTCCCTCTCCCTACTCCTCCCACCCAGGTGTCCTCACAGGACTGGGCTCTGAGCAGAAGGCTGGGTGGGACCCTGGGGGAGGATCCGGAAGGAGGCAGCTCTTCCTGGTCCAGGTGTGGGGCCTGCCTGTGGATGGCTGGAGCCCGTTGTTTTGGGCAGGAGGTGGCTGCAGGGCGGAGGCTGCTGGAGGGAGGGCTGGGGGCAGAACGTCGGAGGCAGGGCCCGAGATGGGCTCACTCACCGGCTGTGGCCATCGTGCTTTGGCGTGTGTGGCTCCTCTGCCTCCTATCTTGAGCTCCTGTTGTGTTGGGTCAGGGTCAGGGTCAGGGTCAGGATCGGGGTTAGGGGTTACAGTCAGGGTCGGGGTCAGGGGTTAAGGGTTAGGGTCGGGGTTAAGGGTCAGGGTCGAAGTTAGGGTCAGGGTCAGGATCGGGGTTAGGGGTTATGGTCAGGGTCGGGGTCAGGGGTTAAGGGTCAGGGTCGGGGTTAGGGTCAGGGTCAGGATCGGGGTTAGGGGTTATGGTCAGGGTCGAGGTCAGGGGTTAAGGGTCAGGGTCGGGGTTAGGGTCAGGGTCGGGGTTAGGGTTGCTAGGGTCAGGATGGGGGTTGGGTTAGGGTTGGGGTCAGGGTCAGGGCCAGGGTCGGGGTCAGGGCCAGGGCCAGGGCCAGGGTCAGGGTCAGGGCCAGGGCCAGGGCCAGGGCCAGGGCCAGGGCCAGGGCCACGGCCAGGGTCAGGGTCACGGTCTGGGTCTGGGTTAGGGTTAGGGTTGGGACAGGGCGTCATCCCTCAGCTCACCTGAGACAAACACCTATATGATTGCTTCCTCTGCCCTGTGTAAAATGCAGCTTCACTGAGCCACACCAAGGAGTAAGTCACTATTCCTCTACCCCCACTCACAAGTCAATTGCGTATTCACCGAAAGGCTTATGAAAGACTCAAAACAAGGCCGGGCGCGGTGGCTCACGCTTGTAATCCCAGCACTTTGGGAGGCCGAGGCGGGCGGATCACAAGGTCAGGAGATCGAGACCACGGTGAAACCCCGCCTCTACTAAAAATACAAAAAAATTAGCCGGGCGCGGTGGCGGCGCCTGTAGTCCCAGCTACTCGGGAGGCTGAGGCAGGAGAGACTGCGTCTCAAAAAAAAAAAAAAAAAAAAACACTCAAAACAATGCAATCCTTTGTCTCTTGTCCACCTATAACCTGGAAGGCCCCCACCTTTGTGTTTTCCTGCCTTTCCAGATGGAACCAATGTACACCTCACACCTACTGACTGATGTCTTATGTCTCCTTAAAATGTACAAAAATGTATAAAAGCAAGTCGCACCCCAAGTACCTGGGGCACATGCTGTCAGGATCTCCTGAGGCTGTCACAGCACGTCCTTAACCCTGGGAAAGTAAACTTTCTAAAAGGATTGAGACCTGTCTCAGATACGTTGGGTTCATACTATCAGTTGTGAACTCCAAGTATATCAACACCTGTCGATGGGTTCAGTGAGGGGCCTACTGTGTGTGACTTCAGTGGGCACTGGAACTGCATCTGTGATGACTTCCTGCCCCACGGTGCCCCTCCAAAACAGGAAAGTGAGCGCGCACCTACTCCATATACGCAGGTAGTTCTGCCGCTGGCGAGACCGCAGCATCCTCTCCACCCACTGCCTGTGTCTCAGCTCCGAGGCAATGGTGACCTGACCAGACACGTGGTGACACTGCTTGCTGATGCTTTGGAGCACAACCAGCACTTCCAGCACAATCCTGGGGTAGAAGAGGGTAGGAAAGGGTGTGCTGCAGAGCTCATGGAGCAGCTGGGGCCACCTGCAAACAGAGCCAGACTTGGAGCAGGCATTGTGATCCTCACCTGTACCTCACTCTCTTTCTGTACCTGCAAGGCTGCGGCTTTCTGGGAGCCAGGGCTAGCTGCGTATCACTGGTGGGTCTGCAGGGACAACCGTGACATACGGCAAGTGTTAATTAAATACACTGAATTGTGGCAAACAGAATGTGACATTCACAGCCTCATCAGATGTGCCACGCTTTCACAGAGATTGTCAAAACTGATCTCATAATTCCTCTTGGAGTAGTAACAGTGGGATTCTAAGACTACTTTATAAAATCTAAAACAGGCCGGGCGCGGTGGCTCAAGCCTGTAATCCCAGCACTTTGGGAGGCCGAGACGGGCGGATCACTAGGTCAGGAGATCGAGACCATCCTGGCGAACACGGTGAAACCCCGTCTCTACTAAAAATACAAAAAACTAGCCGGGCGAGGCGGCGGGCGCCTGTAGTCCCAGCTACTCGGGAGGCTGAGGCAGGAGAATGGCGTAAACCCGGGGGGCGGAGCTTGCAGTGAGCTGAGATCCGGCCACTGCACTCTAGCCCGGGCGACAAAGCCCGACTCCGTCTAAAAAAAAAAAAAAAAAAAAAATCTAAAACATAGAAAATGTCTAAGTTTGCTATGCTAATCTGCAGAATCAATGTTTCAACAGTTGTCAGGATGTCCTGGAACTTACGTCTCAGTAGGAAGATGATCCAAGTCCTTTAAAACACAATGATTCTCAGGCACATGGTGATACAGCCCATCCGTCATTTTTGTAATTAAAGAGTGGCTGGCATTTGTTTCAGAATTATCTTCTAATCTGAAAAATAGAAAATATTTAAAGATACATGACAATTAAAATGCCCACATTAGTGCCCATGCACAATAATGGTTAATGGTTCACTGAGCAGCAACCTGACTGTGAATCTTAGTTTCCCCAAATATAAAATGTAAAAAGCCACCATCACGGGACAGTGGAGAAAGAAACGATGTCCTAAGCCAAAAGCAAAGTCCAATGATGACTGATGACGAGACGACGAACCACCTGCGTATTCCTCCTGCTGAACAAGTATGTCTGCTGTTGCCTACGATTCCAGAATGCATGCCTCCATCCCCACTTCTCTCCTGAGCTTCAGACCCATCTTTCTTCCTGCCTACTCAGTAGTTCTCATGGAAGCCATTGTCTACCCACAAAACCTGCCTCTCGTTCCATGTTCAGTCTCCACCAGGGCCCCAGGCCAGCTGGAAGATCGCGTTCAGCATCACTTGCAGCTCCTCACAGCCGCCAAGGCCCAGAAATTCCTCCTTCCCCTTTTATCTTCCAACAGCCTCGCTAAAGAAGAAATGCTGCTGAAACTAACAGTACCAGACAAGCTTGATGTCAGCCAGGCCCCAGGATGCCACGTACCTGACTGCTTCCCAAGTGAGTTCTTTGGGAAAGGCAGCAGAGGCCCAAACCCCGATACTTTCCTCAAGCTCAGCACCTGGGATGAAATGTTTTATTGACTTTGTAGATTTCACGGTAACTTCCTAGAAAATCTGTTTTTGATTGTTATGGATGTTACATCACTCTCTATAAAATACGTATCTATAAAATTATTACAAATTCTAAACATTTTAAAACCAGAGGGCGGGTGTCAGTTCTTCAGTACAGATGGGAGAAGGCTGGGGAAACCACCAGGGGATTGGTAGGGAGTGAACGTCTGGGGTGGCTATGACCATATTCACAGGTTCTTTCGACACCTGCCATTGAGAGGGAGGACCCCACCAAATCTGCACGAGCTCTGGTGACTGGCCTGGAACCAGCAGAACACAGCAGGTGTGAAGATCCTGCACGTTATGCAAAGCCATGTCAGAGGGGCAGGTGCCTTTCCAGTTCAGGCCGCGCTCGGGGTGCAGCCGCTGTCACCTTGAGACTGTCCCTGCAGGACCCCCATGAGGCCTCTGGCCAACTTCCAGTCTTCTCAGACGCAACATCCACGAAGCCCTGGGGGACCACAGCCGTCCACACCCAGGCCAGGCCACAGGACAGATCCCTCGGCAGATGCTCCCCATTTCTAACCCACTAGCACATGAGCAAGTCAAACATGGCTGCTGACACCACGGAGCGTGAGTAGTCTCAACAGCAGGAATAATCGAAGCCCAGGATGCAAAGCTGCCTGAATACCTGTGAGATGCCAGGAGGGGGACAGGAAGTGGTAAGGACCCAAATAGCCACTGTGGGGCACAGGAGAGGATGGTCTGGAGCCTCAGCAGCTCTGGTTGGAAGACAAAGGCTGCCTTCTTGAAGCTCCTCTTCCTTCCTAAGTCTTCCCTCCTCCCTACCTGCCCACCTCTACCTTCCTAAGGGCTTGCGCTTGGAAAGCACGGCCATCCCCACTGGTAAAGCTGATCCGCGGCGCCAACGGGGAATGGCATCCGACCAGTGCAGCCCGATGCTCTGCCTCCAAGCCA
>NC_065598.1:2925840-2982257 GCF_024542745.1 Macaca thibetana thibetana
TGCTGCTTGACCTTTTGAATGGCAAGTTCCTGTAGATCTGGTGCGTTGTCCAACATCATACCTCTAGCCATCTGTTGCTAATTACATTCAAATTTAAAGGATTTAAAATAAAATAGGAATAAGAATTCACTTCCAATATATACATCTAGTATGTACCCACAAAAATTAAAATTAGAAATTAAAGAAATAGAATCACTTCTTGGTCAAACTAGCTGCATTTCAGTGCTCAGTAGTCGCAAATGGCTAGAGGCTAACACTTTGGCAGCCCAGCATAGAACATGTCCATTATTACAGAAAATTATATGAGACTTTGCTAATGTAGAGCCTGGCTATCACCCAGAAACATTCAATGACAAGGAGTAAAAGTAATTTTAATATTTGGAATTGCACCTTTTTGCTCATAAGGTTCTGATCCATGCTATAAATTTCTGTGCAACTGGTATAACACTCTTCAAAATCATGGCACAAATATACATCTCTTCATTATGTGCAGCCCCGTGGATATTCTTTAAAGCCCAGAAATAAAAGAAACCTTAAATCTAAACAATTCCTAAAATTGCCTTATTTCTGAACACATTTGTGCATGTATGCCCATGTTTATATGCATGACAGCTATAAAAGTCTACAAATATTTATGTACACATACTCACATATTTTGCATCCTTTCTCACAATTATTTTTACAGTCCTTTCGATGAACAAAGGTAAAAAAGTGCAGGGCTTTCCAACAGAGGAACTATGACAGTTGAATAACCCGGTGACAATTTGGCCAATCACATTAGACAATAAGAAATGAACATTGCCACCAGAGTATGCTGTCATTTTAGATGCACAAGGTTGATTCCATTCAGAATCCTGGAGTAATGCCCACCGATATAAAAAAGGCACCACAGGATTTTATTGGCTTAACAAATCGTAGTTTATTTTTGCTACTTTACTAGCCCTTTGCAGGTGTTCTTGCTTGGGTAGATTTTCTCCAAGTGGTGAGGAGACACTCAGGTTTATTGCCAAATTGGTACTCTGCCATCTCCAACACCTGCCTTGCAAGGTATCCCGTTTTTGTTTGTTGATTTTTTTGGCCACTGTTTCAGTTTTATCAGCTCCAAGGAAAAAGCTCATGGAAGCTCACCTGTGGGAGATTTCCATGGGACACATGCTTATACTCACATTTCCTTGGCTAGAACTCAACCAGACACTGAATTCCAGGAGCAGATGGAAAATGTGGTCAAGCTCTAAAGAGGGAAAAACTGGTTTGGTATCAGTGAGCAGTCTCTAATTATGGCTAAATCTATCTGCTAATGTACATGTCAAACAATGAGAACATTCACCCACTGCTGCTGGGACCATAAATCAGTACAACCATGTTGGAGATCCCTTTGGCACCAACCTTTAAATCAGAACATGACCCACCAATTCCCCTCGCTGGTATATACTTTAGAGGAACTCTTGCATACTCTTGTATACATAGATAAGCATGCCTTAGCAGCAATGTTTCGCAACAGTAAAACCCTGCAACAACTCAGATGTTCGCTGTCAGGGGGATGGATCTATAACGTGTGAAATACTTAAATAATGAAAGATTGTACAAAGGCAAAATGAATTAACTAAATCTGTGTGCAGAGTCATGGCTGAATCTCAGAAATTCAAATTTTGGAAGGGAAAAAAAAAATACAGAATATGCAGTGTGTTCTAATGAATATGATTCAAATGCTAGCCTAAGCTAAACCATAATATATTAATTAGGAAAATAGAGCTCTTAGGCAAAATTGTTACGTTTTTATTACACAAACATATTCAGGAAATATTTAAACTTTGACAGTGGGATTTTCAAGACAGTATAGAAGGAAGCCTTGAAAGCAACAATGAATGATAAATATTCTCCATTTTTTATGTGGGTTGTTGGATCCATGCTTATTTTATTGGCTTGCTTCTTAACATGCTTTGCATATTCATCCTTTCACACCAATGCATGTTTTCCTTTAAAGATACCCAACACTTCACACACAAAGCAAATTAGTTTTAGGTGCAGTGAATCCTTCCTGCATAGTTTCCTATCTCCAACAATTCTTTAGCCCTGAACGCATCTTGCTGATGTGAGAGTGGATTCTCTACCACTGCACTATGCTGCCACCACGGTTTGCTGGTTTTACGCCTCAGAGGGTGGAGACCTCATTCAAACTAGGTCAGTAAGATGGTCCCTGGAAGGAAGAGGCTATAGGAATTTTTTTCAGATGAATTGCTTTCAATCCCAATTTGATCCCTCTCCTCTCACTGCTATTTTATTAAAAGTCCTGTCTCGTTGGTACTCTCTTAAGACTAAGAAAACATGGATGAACCCAGAGGACATCATGCCAGGTGAAATAAGCCAGGCACAGAAACACAGCCTATGATCTCACTTCTATGTGGAATCTAAACAAATTGAACTAACGGAAACAGACAGTAGAACAGTGGTTCCCAGGGGCCTCGGCGTTGGAGATTGGGAAGATGTTGATCAAAGGGTACAAAGTTTTAGTAGAAAGGAGGAATAAGTCTTAGGGATGTATTCTACAGCATGGAGACCAGTTAATAATAACATAATATATATTTCATAGTGGCTAAGAGAGGGGATTTTAAATGTTCTCACCACATATACAGAAATAATAAGTAGTTGATGTGATGAATACAGCAATTAGCTCAATTTAATCATTCCACAAGTCCGGGCAGGGTGGCTCACGCCTATAATCCCAGCACTTTGGGAGGCCGAGGCAGGCAGATCACTTGAGGTCAGGAGTTCAAGAGCAGCCTGGCCAACATAGTGAAAACCCATCTCTACTAAAAATACAAAAATTAGTCAGCATCGTGGTGCACACCTATAATCCCAGCTAATTGGGAGGCTGGGACAGGAGAATAGCTTGAACCCGTGAGGCAGAGATTGCAGTGAGCCAAGATCCCACCACTGCACTCTAGCCTGGGCAACAGAGCAGGACTCTGTCTCAAAAAAAGCAACAGAAACCAAACTGGCTAAGAGAGTGGATTTTAAATGTTCTCACCACACACACAAAACAAATAAGTAGGTGAGGCGATGAATATGGCAATTTGCTCAATTTAATCCTTCCACAAGGTATGCATATATCAAATATCACACTGTACTCCATACATACATACATACATACATTATTTATAAATTAAAAATTAAATTTATCTGGGTACATTAAATTTTATGGTTCACTTTTGCTCACTTTTGAACATAGTTATTGCTAACATAGCACATACTCTCCTATGTATATTTTTTCTGCCAATTTTGAATTTCTAAGGTTCATCCATGATGCTGCCTGTAGATTTAGTTATTAGGCCTGGAGACTCAGGAGGTATGAGTTCCAGTCTGAAGGTCTGAGACCCAGGAGAGCTGAGGGTGTGAGTTCCAGTCTGAGTCTGAAGACCTGAGACCCAGGAGAGCGGATGGTGTGAGTTCTAGTGTGACAGCCTGAGATCCAGGAAAGCTGATGGTGTGAATTCCAGTGTGATGACCTGAGACCTGGGAGAACTGAGGGTGTGAGTTCCAGCATGATGATCTGAGACCCAGGAGAGCTGATGGTGAGTTCCTGTGTGAAGGCCTTAGTCTAAGAGCCAATGATGCGAGTTCCAGTCTGAGTATGGAGGCCTGAGACCCAGGAGAGCTGAGGGTGTGAGTTCCTGTGTGAAGGCCTGAGACTGAGAAGAGCTGAGGACGTGAGTTCCAGTCTGAGTTTGGAGGCCTGATACCCAGGAGAGCTGATGGTGAGAGTTCCAATCTGAGTTTGAAGGTCTGAAACCCAGGAGAGCTGAGAGTGTGAGTTCTAGTCTGAGTCTGAAGGCCTGAGACCCAGGAGAGCTGATGGTGAGAGTTCCAGTCTCACTCTGAAGGTCTGAGACCCAGGAGAGCCAATGGTGAGAGTTGCAGTCTGAGTCCAGTGTGGAGTCAGGAGTAAAACTATTGTCCCAGCTCAAAGACAGGCAGAGAGAGCAAATTCTTTGTTACTCCATTTTTGCTTTGTTCTATGTCCACCCTCAAAACAGAGGACAATTCTTTTTCATATAATGACTTCTTTTCCTCTGGGTAGATACCTGGGAGTGGGATTGCTGGATCGAATTGTAGTTCTACTTTTAGTTCTTTAAGGAATCTCCACACTGTTTTCCACAGTGGCCAACAACCTTTTCTGTTTTCTTGTCTTTCCTCCTTGTTCCCTAATGACACCACCATTGAATCAATTGCTCTGTTACCCACAAAACAGAAGACAATCCACTCTACTAAGTCTACTGATTCATTCGTTAATCTCAACCAGAATAATATTCATAAACATATCTAGAATAACATTTGACCAAATATATGGGAACCCCATGGCTCAGCCAGGTTGACACATATAATTAACCATGACAATGCCTATGTACTTACTTGTGTATATGTGTATGTATGTATGTATGCATGAATCTTACTATGAAATAAGCACTGAACTAGCACAGAATAAAAAATATTATACCTTTTGCTGGAAAAGATTCACTGTGGTAATATTCTGTGGTCATCTGAAAGCAGCGTTTGCTGTTTCCAAATACAAATGAAAGAATGAAGGATCAGAAAAAAATAGATAATGTAGCTATTTAGCCAGCAATATAGAATGGATAACTGTGATTCCGTGTAAAAAAATCCATGCTTAAATATTGATAAAAGACAAATGCAGCTGCTGTCTAAGGTGTTTCTGTGTTTTCTGGGCCCCTCATTGCCCAGGAAAGGATGCCACTCTGGTCATCCTGCTCTGCCCATGGCCTTTGGAGTGCCTTCCTCCTGGTAGCCTTGCTGCTAGAAGGGGTAACTGAGACTGCTTCCTCCCTCACATCCCTCTCTTGAAAACCTCTGTTCCCTGTTTATTTATTTGTCACAATATTTGGGCGTGTTTACGTATTGCTTAAAGATTCTTTGCACCTTCTGCAGGGTAGATTCAAACTCGGCTTCCTTGGCAAAGGTGACAGCCCTTGGCAAAATGCAGTTATTTGTTTTAAATAAGTTTTTCTTCTCCACCACCAATGAAACTGTCAGTCTCATCATTCAGATCCCACCCACCCAACATGGGAGAGGATGCATTCTCGCTCTGTTTCATGAAGCCACAATTGTTACTGTCACTTCACCCAGGCATTCCTTTCACATTGGAAAGGCAGTGGATTGTAAAATTGTCTCTGAATTCATAGAAACTACCGAATAACCTTTAACTTGGCAGAAGATCAAAGACATAACAATCAATTAACCCAAGAGGCACAAGTGCCCAAGAATCTTTATGCTGTATATAAACATGCCCAAATATTGCAATAAATATTATGCAAAACATATGCCTTTGGGCTGGTATGTTTTTGAGAAACAAACTTTGCTACAACTCTAATATTTCAAACCACAGTAGAATTTCTGTTTGACAGGGTCACCCAGGCATCTTATCGGTCAAAAGTTGATGAGGTAAACCAACAGGGCATGTCTCATCATCTGCGAAATCCAAATATGCATATTTCCCACTAATGAATCCCTAATTGGGTCTAATAAAACGTTATTCTGGTCAACAATCCCATGGTAAGACGTACGTGAAGTACTCAACACAGCTTGCTCATGTTTTCTGTCGAGAAACCAACAATTAATTTCAGCTATGGAACTTTGCATTTAAAGCTGGGCAGAGAAAATTTATAATAGGAGTAGACTTTTTTTTTTTTTTTTTTTTTTTTTTGGAGACAGAATCTTGCTCTATCGCCTAGGCTGGAGTACAGTGGCACAATCTCAGCTCACTGCAAACTCCGCCTCCCAGGTTCACACCATTCTCCTGCCTCAGCCTCCGGAGTAGCTGGGACTACAGGTTCCCACCACCACGACCGGCTAATTTTTTTGTATTTTTAGTAGACACGGGGTTTCACTGTGTTAGCCAGGATGGTCTTGATCTCCTGACCTCGTGATCTGCCCGCCTCGGCCTCCCAAAGTGCTGGGATTACAGGCGTGAGCCACCGCGCCTGGCCAGGAGTAGACTTTTAAACTCAAATTGACAAGCACCATTTGGTCTGTTTCTTGAATACTAGATTGATAGTTAATGAGCTGGAGTCTTCCCTCACCCTGACTTTCGGGTAGGTCATTCAGTTGTAAAGAAGAACTGCCTCCATGTTTACAATAGCCATAGCTCATAAATGCATGAGTAATAGTAAGTATTAATACATTAGTATTAGTAGGTAGTGTCTGTCATAATAGACAGATCTCTCGTTTAGGTTGATTATGGTATGCCTGTGCTAAACTCGTATTTGCCATGTGAAGTATTGATGAGTATTGGTGCTGACAAGATAGAGATAATAAAGAGAGTGGTCCCAGAAAGCTACATGCACCAGCTAACAACAAGCTCCTTTCTGTCGGATTATTTCTGTACACTCTGCTTCGCCTTCCACTCTCTATTGCAGCAGTCCCCAACCTTTTTGGCACCAAGGACAGTTTTCATGTAAGACAATTTTTACATGGATCTGGGGCAGGATGATGGCATCAGGATGATTCAAGCACATTACATTGATTGTGCACTTTATTTCTATTACTGTTACAGTGGAATAGATAATGAAATAATTCTACAACTCACCATCATGTAGAATCAGTGGAAGCCCTGAGCTTATTTTCCTGCAACTAGACGGCCCTATCTGGGGGTGATGGGAGACAGTGACAGATCATCAGGCATTAGATTCTCATGAGGAGTGGGCAACCTGGATCTCTTGCATGTGCAGTTCACAATAGGGTTCACGCTCCTATGAGAATCTAATGCCACTACTGATCTGACAGGAAGCAGAACTCATGTGGTTATGTGAGCGATGGAGAATGGCTGTCAATACAGATGAAGCTTTGCTTGTTCGCCCACCCGCTGATCACTTCCTGTCATGTGATCTGCTTCGTAACAGGCCATGGACTGGTACTGGTCCATGGCCTGGGGGTTGGGGACCCTTGCTCTATTGGATGGAAATAAATATTACCAAAGTGACCATAGAGGAAGAGATCGAATGCCAGCTCTACACGCAAAGAACACCAAGGGATTAATGAAATTCACCAAAAGCGAACACAGCAGCCAATTTTTTCAGAGCCTCCAGAAAGAACCAACCATGCTTGACACCTTGATTTCAGACTTCTGCTCTTCAGAGCCATAAGGCAATAAATTTATGTTGTTTTAAACCACTCATCATACAGAATTTTGTGATGGCAGCCCTAGCAAAACAAACAAACAAACACAAAAATGCACCCAACTTTTTTGGTAAATTGTGTCGTGGAGAGAGTGGAAGTTTTGGGAATTTTCACAACCCATCAGACACAGGGGGAGATTGTCCTAAACATTGTGAAGTGCACCCCAACATTGCAGGTGCCTGGAAATACTTAGCAGCAGCACCAGTTGGGGATTGCTTGCTCTTACTGACTCCTTAACATTCTTTCCAGCCTTATAATTCAGTTATGATGATTTTTATGATTTATTATTATTATAAGTCGAGTTAATAAGCAAAAGGGCCAATCAAAATATCTCCATCCAAAGCCTTGCAAAATTACAGTATCACACAAGCTCAAAAACATGTAAACATTAGCTCTGAGCTCCGAAAATTTGCTGCCAAACACAAAAGATAAATTATTCCTGAATGTGGGCCCATATGTAATCATCAGCCAATTAGACTTTATCTTGCATTTCTTCCATGGCCAAAAGGTCTCTTAGTAGCAATTAAGGTTCAGTTCCTCCAGTGAACGTTGCAGGGAGGGAACTTCAAGAACCTTTTCCAGGATGAGAGCAGAGGATAAGATTTCATGCTTTCATGGAGGCATTTCATGGATGCCAACGTCAAGATGGATTCGTGCACTACAGGATGAGATGTGGTCTTCATTGCTCTCACCTCCCTAGTCCTATCTGTTTCGTGTGTGCATGTTCTCAGCCGCTCTTTCTGATTTCATGCCAGTCAGCCTTTGTTCCCATTGACTGCATCATCACGATTGCAGTTGGTACTCCTCTGACTCAAATGGCCCTGAAGGCAGTAGACCTTTCTTCCTCCTCCTCCTTCTCCTCTGCAGCTTCCTTTTCCTTTTTCTTCTCCTCTCTTCATCTTCCTTCCCCTCCTCCTCTCTTCCTCCTCCCTCTGCTCTTCTTTTTCCTCCTGCTCTTCTCTTCCTCTCTCCCTCTGCCTCCTCTCTTCCTCCTTCTCCTCCGCATCTTTCTCCTCCTCCTCCTCTTCCTCCTTCTTTTTCCCCTCCTCCTCCTTCTTCTCCTACAGTGATACCCTGCAGTTTTCCTTCTAATCAGTCTGCCTACTTTATCCTTCGTAAAGCTATCTTGTCTGTTAAATGTTGCAACTGAATTTTAAATATGCTCCAAAGAAGACTTACAACAATAATGCAAACCCTCATGGGTCCACCATTCAGCTTAAGTGATAGAAGCTTTCTAGTCTCCGAGAGAATGCTGCATTTTCATGTCCTCCCTGGAGCAATCCCAAGTTTCCCTGTATTTCTATCTCGTCTCTCTCTACCTGAAGCCATCCACACCCACAATTTCAATGACCCACTTATGCATAAATGATTCATATATGTACACATAGAAATATATTCACATTTTTAAAATAAAAAATGATATTTTCCAAAACAGAAGAAAAGAGTTAGCAGAATGGCATACCAGTGAGCTCTAAGATAGGATGAAGACAGAGCCTGTGAAAGGACCTCAGTGCTGTCTGTAAAATCCAGGGTTCTGGAGAGGATGCAGCAAAGACCCACTTCAGTTCTAAACGTCTGCAATGAAGAAGCAGAAGCCCAACTCATGCATGTCCAGGTTGGATGCGAACAGCGAGTGGTGCTTGGTCATTTTGAGTCAGAGACCTCAGTGAACCTCTGCAAATCCGTCCACTTGCGACCAGATCAAGCTCTGCCACGCACCACCTCAAAGTTAGAGTCCATTCGTGGCTCAAGAGTGTATTCACCCTCAAGTCTATTCACCCGTGACCTTGCAGAAGTGAAACCTGGTGGGGATTCCCTCTGCATCCCCCACCGGGGGAGGAGGAGAGGGTTGCAATGACCTGGGAAGGCTTTTGCAGAGCTCAGGAGCAGGACCAAGACAGGGAGCTGAGAACCCAGAGTGGCTCCTGACTACACTGCTGGCATTCTTCCCACGAGTCTCAGGAGCCTGGGAATTAATCGCATTCCATTTCATTCACCTAGGATCCTCTGCTTCCCACTCAGAGGGAGGTCATAATAGGCAAAATTAAAGATGGCATATGATGACAATTTGAAAATAAAATATAAGTTATACAAGTAAAACTGCTTGGGGAAACATTTGGCCATTTTCATGCAAAAATTTACCATTTTTTTTTTCTTCCAGGCAAACCTTAGCAAATGCTCCCTGAAAGTTTTAGGCTGTATCTGTATCAAACAAGTGTAATCACTATATGGTTTCAATCAATCCCAAATTTACTTGGTTATTGTGGCATCTACTAGATTGCACTGTTCAACATGGAAAGTGAAATTTCCACTCGAAAAACCACCTTCATTTGTACTTCTGTGGATTTAAGGGGAAGGAGAAAGAGAGCTGAAATAACAGTATCTGTAATCATGCAGTGCTTTAAAAGGAAATAAACTTTTCATAGAATCTTGCATTAGTTTTGCAGTCATGAAAGTTCTTTTAACTTTTGTGAGAAACTAACTATAAAGATGAAGATTGCAAACATATTCCCACAGCTCTCTATGTGGAATCACTGCAGGGTATAGATCAAGGAAGCTCAAATCCAGGGAAGGCATAAATAATAGGGAAATTTTCTTTCCTGAAACTCTCATTTTTCATATTGAAAACTTCTCCTAAAAGTTTCTGAAAAATATTTGGTGCAGAAAAACCCATATTGAGTATTCAAAAAATAATCTCCAAATCTCAGCAGATTAGTACAAAAAAAATTTATGTCCTGCTCCCAGGAAGTACAGTGGCATATTCTTCATTGGGTGGCTCTCTTGGGATACTTTCCAGCCATCAACAGAGAGTTTCCCAGCAACTTCATGAGACACCTGCCCCAGAAACATCCAGCTAAGCCTCTCCAAGAATCCTGATCTTTGGAAACTGCATGATATAATAAAATCTGTTCTTTGAAGCTGCTAAATTTTGGGGCGATGTGTTACAGAACAAGGGATAATCAATACAACTTTCAAGCAATAAATCAGGAAAGTAACTCATTCATTTGGGGACACCACCATTTAAGCCTCTCATCGTTGGCAGGGAAGGGACAAAGTCAGTGGTACATCTACTATATCTGACATCGGGGATGAATTATATTATAATACCCCTTTCTTTATAAAACAAAAGGATTTTCAACAATTGTTATAGAATTAGAGGAATAATAATAATGACATGGGACAGAAACATAGTAAAGATTGTCATTTATGGGACTGGTAGGTATGGTCATGTCAGTAAAATGTAATACAAATAAAATAACACAGGTAACAAAAGCAAAAATAGACACATAGGATTGCATCAAACTAAAATGCTTCTGTACAGCCACTGAAACAGTTAACAGAGTGAATAGACAACCTGTGGATTGAAAGATAATATTTGGCTGGGCACGGTGGCTCACGCCTGTAATCCCAGAACTTTGGGAGGCTGAGGCAGGAGGATCACATGAGCCCAGGAGTTCAAAATCAGTCTGGGTGACATGGGGAGACTCTTGTCTCTACAAAAAATAAGAAAAACTTGTAGGCAGGTATGGTGGAGCATGCCTGCTGTCCCAGTTACGGGAGGCTGAGGTGGAAGCATTGCTTCAGCCCAGGAGGTAGAGGCTGCAGGGAGCCATGATCCCAGCACTGCACCTTAGCCTTGGTGCCTGAGGAAAACCCTGTCTCAAAGAAAAAAGAAAAAGAAAGAAAAGAAGAAGAAAGAAAAAGAAAGAGAGAGAGAGAAGGAAAGAAGAAATAAAATATTTGCAAACCACACATGTGATAAGAAGTGAATATCAAAAATACATAAGAAACTCAAAAACTCAACAGCAGGAAAACAAATAACCCAATTTAAAAATGAGCCAGGGACCTGAATAGGTATCTCTCAAAAACAGACACACAAATGGCCAACAGATATATGAAAAAATGCTCAACATCACTAATGATCAGAAACGCAAATGAAAACCACAGTGAGACACCACCTTATACGTGTCAGAATGGCTACTCTCAAGAAGATAAAATATAAGTATTGGTGGGCATGCAGAAAAGAGGGGACGCTTGTATACTGTTGGTGGGAATATAAACTAGTACGGTTATTATGGAAAACAGTATGGAATTCTCTCAAAAAATTAAAAATACAACTACCCTTTGGCCCATCAATCCCACTGATAATATATAACCAAGGGAATTGAAATTAGTATGGTTAAGAGATAGCTGCACTCCCGTGTTTATTGCAGTGTTATTCATAATAGCCAAGATATGGAATCAACCCAAATGCCCATCAACAGATGAGTGCATAAAGAGAATGTGGTACATATACACAATGAATGACTATGCAGCCATAAAAAAGAATAAAATTCTGCTAGGTGCGGTGGCTCATGTGCAGGTGGCTAATCACCTGAGGCCTGCCAACATGGTGAAACTCTGTCTATACCAGTCACAATGGCGGGTGCCTGTAATCACAGCTACACTGAGGCTGAGGCGAGAGTATTGCTTTAACCCGGGAGACAGAGGTTGCAGTGAGCTGAGATCACACCAATGCACTCCAGCCTGGGTGACAGAGTGAGACTCTGTCTCAAAAAAAAAAAAAAAAAAAAAAAAAAAGAATAAAATTCTTTCCTCCGCAGTCTGCAGCCACATGGATGGAACTGGAGGATATTACGTTAAGTAAAATAAACGAGGTACAGAAAAACAATCATCACACGATCTCAGTTCTACGTGGGAGCTAAAGAAGCAGCAGTCCTAGAAGTAGAGAGTAGAACGGTGGTTCCCATGGGCTGGGGAGTGGGGTAGGGAATTAGGAAGATGTTGGTCAGGGGATGCAAAAATCTCCATGACACAGGAGGAATACGTTGGAGATCTACTGTACAGTGTGGTGGCTACAGTTAATAGCATGGTATACTTGAAAATTGATAAGAGAATAACAAATTTTAAAATATTCTCACTACATATACAAAAATATGTCGGGTGATAAATAAGTAGATTGATTTAATCATCCTGCAATGTGAGCATATATCAAAACATCATATTGTGCCTCATAAATCTCTACAATAAAATTAATATTATTGCATAAATGGAAAAGTAATGGATTAATACATTCTAATTATGTCAATTTTTTGAGAAAAGGGAAAAGCCACCTGCAGAAATGCTTGCAAATAAGTGAACTCTACATGGTTGAAATATTGATTTGGGTCAGGCGTGGTGGCTCACACCTGTAATCCCAGCACTTTCATTTGTATTTGGACGCCAAGGCAGGCAGATCACTTAAGGTCAGGAGTTCAAGACCAGCCTGGCCAACATGGCATCTCTACTGAAAATGCAAAAATTAGCCAGGTGTGGTGGTGCACACCTGTAGTCTCAGCTACTCCGGAGGCTGAGGTAGAAGAATTACTTGAACCTGGGAGGCAGAGGTTGCAGTGAGCTGAAATCACGCCATTGCACTCCAGCCTGGGTGACATAGCAATTCTCTGTCTCCAAAAGAAAAAAAAAATTGGCCCCTAAGTGCTGTTATTTTTTCATTACGTTTCTCAATGTTGCTTTCCAGTCCACACTTTAAACCCAAGAGTATTTAGAAGTATGGGAAATGGAAACCTAAACTGAAGATTCTGCGCTCGTGCAAATCTATTCTCAGAAAGAGCACGAGGCTTTGAGCCTGTCTGTGTTGCCGGTTGACTGTGACGGTTCCCTGATCTTCTTGTGGAACGCAGGGCTCATCGAAAGACAACAAATATATTGAAGCTCTGATACACAATATTATTATTAAAATGCAAAAGCAACTGTATCAGTTTGCAATAATATCAGCTTTGTACTTTGTAAATAAAATTGTGAAGAATGGCCGATGTGTGGTGATAACTACAAACAAGCCCACTTGGGTTTGTTTTAATATTAGGTTAAAATTCCCTATAGATGTGGATCTGCTTCTTACGTATTTGTGGAACAGAGGGCTGCACCTTTAGGATAAACCCTTAGGATGCCACTGCTTGGGAGAGATTTGGTTATTTTTCTGTTTTCTTTTCTTTTTTGGGGGGGGTCAAATTCAGGAGAGATACATATACACACATATACACACATGCACACACATATATGTGTATATATCTCATTATATACACTTATCATAATATATATATATTTAATTTTAATTAAAAAGTAAGGCCAGGCATGGTGGCTCATGCCAGTAATCCCAGCACTTTGGGAGGCCGAGGCGGGTGGATCACCTGAGGTCACGAGTTCAAGACGAGCCTGGCCAACATGGTGAAACCCCATCTCTACTAAAAATACAAAAATTAGCCTGGGCATGGTGGCAGGTGCCTGTAATCCCAGCTACTCAGAGGCTGAGGCAGGAGAATCACTTGAACCCAGGAGGCGGAGGTTGCAGTGAGCTGAGATCGTGCTACTGCACTCCAGCGTGGGTGACAGAGTGAGACCCTGTCTAAAAAAAAACAAACATAAAATTGACAAATAACAACAGCACATAGTCATGGGGAACGTAGTGATGTTTCAATACATATAATGTACAGTGACTAAATTAGGGTAATTAGCATATCAAAAGTGATTTATTTTTAATGAGGCAGGTCTTGTAGCCAAACTCCATTGGCCTTAACTAGGTCCTGACCACTTGGTCCTGACTGCAGGTTTGGGTCCAGGAGTGGTGAGTCTGAATTGTGTGTGGTTTTCCTGTGTGCCCAGGACAAGAATGCATTATTTCTGTGTGAATTCTCCAAATTTTTTATCATCAGAACTCTCATATCTCTGCAAGATTTCATGTCTTGATCAAGAAGATATATTTTCAAATTCTGCACACAATCCTCTAGGCTTTTACTAAAATCAGAGTTTCTGGTCAGGCTCAGTGGCTCATGCCTATAATCCCAACATTTTGGGAGGCCAACATGGGAGAATAGCTTGAGCCCAGGAATTCCAGACCAGCGTGGGCAACATAGCAAGACCCCATATCTAAAAAAAGAAAAATTAGCTGGCCATGGTGACATGCACCTGTAGTCCCAGCTACTTGTGAGGCTGAGGTGGGAGGATCACTTGAGCCCAGGAGGTCAAGGCTACAGTGAGCCATGATTGCGCCACTGCATTCCAGCCTGAGTGACACAGTGAGACTCTCAAAAAAAAAAATCTGAATTTCTAAATATTACATTACTTTGGGATTCAGAGTCAATGGCGCTCCAAAATGTTAAATGCCTGCTACTTCTCAGGGGCATTTTATTATTAGGATAATCAGAATATATTTCCTATTTTTAGGAACTCAAGTGCCTTGTGTATATTCCAAAATTCAGATTCAAGTTCCCAATCAATTTCATAATTTAGATGACATTAGATTATGAGGAAATCTTTCAGGCTAGTCGAACATAATGATATAATTGTTTTGGGACCAGGCATGGTCGCTTACCCCTGTAATCTCGGTATTTTGGAAAGCTAAAGCAGGAGGATTGCTTGAGTCTAGGAGTTTGAGACCAGCCTGGGCAACAAAGTGAAATCCCTCTATCTCTACCAAAAAAAAAAATCAAAAAAAAAATTGTTTTGGGAAAATTTTACATATTGAAAAGCAAATAATAACTACCATTTTAATTAATGAGGATTATCCTATAAATTTTCTATTTTTTCCCACCTTTATATCATTTAGAAATGTCCTTCATAGAAGAAGTTCAGATCAATGATTGCTTTGCAGAAATTGAAGTTACAGTTGGAAAACCCGCCTTAACTCCAATTGCAAGGTTAAGTCTAGGTCTTGTTCTCAGTAGTGCTGCCATTGTGTTTTTGCCAGCAGACATGCTGGTAGAGGAGAGTGAAGGCTGTTACATTCAGGCCAAACACAAAAAGCAAACAGTGAATTCCTTATTCCTTATTTGTCCATAAAAACAGCTTTCCCCCATACTGTTTCAATCAGGCATTTACACAGTAAATGATGTATCATACTAAGTTAAATATTTGGGTGAATGTGTTAGTAAATTTTCTCCTAGAAATATAGACACCTCTTAAAATCCATGTTGCTCTATGGACGTACACATTTGAGTGATTTACAATTGTTAGATCATCGGTTTCTCCATGGCCTGGCATCACAGTGTCTACAACAAACATTAATAAAGTGTTACGAAGCACTTCAACCCAGCTTCTGTAAGATTTTGCACAATAGATTGTGGTTGGACTTCTTCCAGTTCCCCCCTCTCTATTTTTTTAACATACAACCATGCTTTATTTACCCATTGGACAGCCTTACAATAACAAAGCAGAAACTGAATTTGTGTGATACATTTTTAAGCAATAAACAGGTTGATTTATTTGTTTAGTGAGTTGTATGATGCTATATGCTATTTCTTGCAGGCTAAGAGGTTACACTTTCCTCTATATCCAAATAATCAAAATATTATAGATGGTGCAATGATGGAAAACGCAGCATAACACAAAGAGATTTAAAGCTCTGACCCACAAGGCAAGCTTTCTATTCTCCTAATTGAAAAGTTTCCATTTACTCTAATCCATAGGCTGCACTGTATTTATTCAATTGTCACTGGTTTGAAAGACTTCTTGTGGCTCCACTGGATAATATCCCAGGTCATGCATTTATCTCCATTTTTTTTCCACATTAAATTTATTCTGCACCATTTTACTGTTGAGGGAGGAAGAAGGCATAGCTCTTATTCTCATTCACAATTCTGGCCACTCCTGTGGGGAAAGATGGAGAAGGAAGATCAAAGGGATAGTTTTGTGTGATCCTCAGGTCTGTCTTATGTTTGCTACCCTAAATCCAGTTTTTACTTCAATTGTTGGATTTTGTTAGATTTACTTTGTTAGTTTTACTTAAATTGTTAAGATTTATCACTGCCCAGTAAATATAAAGGGATGATATCATTATTGCTGATACTACAATAATATGTGATTGAACTCCTTAGCTTTAGTTAGTAGAGTTTTATTCTTTCCATTACAAGAGATTTTCCTAAACATAAACACCAGTTCAGAAAAATTACTCAGAAGAGCATGGGATAAGAGAATAGAACAGCTCAGAATCAAAATAGCCTCCTACAATGTTGTTAGAAAGCAACTCACATGAAATTAAGTGAGCAGTCCTCTTATGTCTGTGAACACAGTTTTCTCACTGTAATCTTCCATTTTCCAGTATAGTGAAAATAATACTACCCTATACTGAGATTATGGCATACTGTTAGTGATAAAATGAACAGAGATTTGACTATAAAAATCCTGAATGATGGGGCTTTTTTTTTTTTTTTTTCCTTTTCACTATACCAGCAACAATATAAGTGTCTCTATTCTGGGAAAATTAATGGCCATCGGAAACCTGGTTTATATGATACAAACTAGAGAAAACATGGGTAATAGTCACAAACCCATTTTGCCTTTGATGAGAAATTTATTGTCCGCATTTACTCAATGAAAAAGCTCCTTCTGGAAATCTGTCAAAGCAAAGAATAGAAAGCAAAGAGAACATTTTGCTATGGATCTTTGGCTAAGATGAAAGCTAGGCTCTAGGAGCTAGCCAAGAGTCTTCCACTCTTCAGCTTCTATGAGAGTCCAGATTTCCATCCACATGAGAAATGAGGTGTGATGTCCCTGTTTTCCTTTCACTGCAATGTAGTCACTTTGCAATAGGCTCTCCCGATCAAATATGCAACTCCAGATGTTCCCGGCTCAGAGCTCAGAGCTCTTTGCATAAAGGGCCAGAGCAGAGCAGCCCCCTTCGCTTTTACGGATTGATTGAAACTCCAGACGTCTGACAGTGAGCAGATGTTTGTGAGGCAAACAAGAACTGTAGAACGTGGCATGGTTGGAAGACAGGAATTTCCAATGATGTGCTTTATTACAAAAGCAGAGGCATAAACATCAGCAGGGAGTCATAGTAACTACCTCCTCCTGACCTCACTGTGGATGGAAACGGTGTGCTGAAAGACCGTGGGAAGATGGGGCCATGGAGAAGAGAGGGAAAATGATTTTGCTTTAGATGAGAAATGGAAAAAAAAACATTATAGTGGAATGGAAGGGACACAATAGAATAAATTCATAGTTTTATTTGAGGGTGGAAAATAGAGTGACACTATTCACAATGGCAAAAACATGGAATCAACCTAGATGCCCATCAGCGGTGGACTAGATACAGAAAATGTACATAAACACCCTGGAATACTTTGCAGCAACATAGATGCAGCTAGAGGCTGTTATTCTGAGTGAATTAATGTAGGAACACAAAACCAAGTACTGCTTGTTTTCACTTCTAAGTAGGAGCTAAACCTTGGGTACTCATGGACATAAAGATGTGAATGACGGACACTGGGGGCTACTTGAGGGTGCAGGCATGGAGGAGGGAGAGGATTGAAAAACTACCTACTGAGTTCTATGCTTCTACCTGGATAATGAAATAATCTGGACACCAAACTCCCTCAACATGCAATTTACCCATGTAACAAACCTGCACGTGGACATTCTGAGCCTAAAACAAAAGGTGGAAAGAAAAAAGAAGAGAAGCAAAATGGAGTGACAAGTGCAGTACGACAGCCATGTAGTGGGGTTGGGAGCTGTGTCTTGAATTGGAAGGAGCATGGTGGATGCTGTGCAGTAAGGCCTAGAGAAGCTCACTAGAGTGAAATGGTTGTGTATTGATGGGGTCTTTAAGTGACCATTGGAGTGATTGATGCTCACCTGGACTCAAGAATCTCTACTGCATGGTCTCAATTCTTGCCCCTTCCAACTGTGACAGTTTCCCTCATTTTACTCATCTTATAGAAGATAAATAAGGGCTTTGAGTTTTGGATGAAGAAGCTGAGACTAATGAAAGTTCTATAACTTTTCCAAGATCACGTAGCCTCAAATAGAGGAGTGAGAATCGGCTTGGCCTTGGTAGATGTTTGGTTACAAAAAAGCATTGCACTTCCAAATTTTATGTAGGTCATTCCATTTTCTACTTTTCTTCTTTCCTCCTCCTCCTCCACCTTTCCACTCCTATCTTTCCTTCCCTCCTCATCTTCTTCTCCTCCTCTTTCTTCTTCTCCTCCTCCTCCTCCTCCTCCTCCTTCTTCTCCTCCTCTCCTCCTCCTTCTTCTTCTTTCTTCTTCTTCATCTTCATTTTTTAGAGACAGGGTCTTGCTCTGTTGCCCCGGCTGGAGTGCTGTGGCATGATCATAGCTTACTGCAGTGTCGAATTCCTGGGCTCAAGCAATATACTCCCACTTTTGCCTCCTGAGTAACTGGGGACTACAAGCACATGCCATGATGCCCAACTAATTTAAAAACTTTGTTTTTTTAAGAGAGGGGGTCTAACTGTGTTGTCCAGGCTGCTCTCAAACACCTGGCCTCAAGTGGTCCTCCTGCCCCAGCCTGCGAAAGTTCTGGGATTACAGGCATGAGCCACCAGGGCTGGACAAGCACATTTTCTTTATCCATTCATCTGCACATAGACATTGGCGTGGTGTCCACATCTCACCTATTATAAATAATGCTTCAGTGAACATGAGAGTGCCAATATCTCTTCAACACACTGATTTCAATTATTTTGGATCTATACCCAGAAGTGAGATGGCTGGATTATATGTGTAAGGGTGTTAAACAGAGCGTGGCTTCTAATACATCACAATCTCAGCCTCGGAACTCAATGAGGCTCAAGGAAATAAATATTTGTCAAGTGGAGATGTAACTGCATGATGGGTTCTTTCTGCCCCCCTGCACAGACAAAACCAATTTGCTGAGACCATGACATTGAAATAAAGCAAGAGCTTAATAGACACAAAGTCAACCATGCCACATGGGAGACAAGGTTATTACAGAAAAATTGGAGGCTAGGGATTTTTTCAAGGTAGTTTGGGAGAGGAGTCTGTGTGGCTAGGCAATGGGTGCCTGCTGCTGTTTGGTTGGGTCAGAGATGAAATCACAGGGAGCTGAAACTGTCCTCCAGGGCTGAGTTGCTCCTGGGTGGGGCCATAGGAGTGTGAAGCCCTCAGTCTGTGGGTCCAGGTGTTGTCATGGGTGTCAGAAATGCAAAAAAACACTCGAAAAGACATCTCAAAAGGCCAGTCCTTCTGTTCTGCAATGGTGATGTTATCTGCAGGAGTAATTGGGGAAGTTGCAAAGCTTGTGACCTCTGGAATAATGGCTGCCAATCATTTATGTCTGCACTTTAGCAGAATTCAGACTCCTCTGGCCTAGCCTGGTGATCTCTCATTTGCTTTACAAAGGCGGTTGAGTTTTGCGGAAGTCCTATTATCACTTAAACTATAAGCAAAATGTCTTGCAGGTTGGAGGCTAAAGGCAAGAGGAGGGTTAGCTAGGTGGGATCTCCCCCACTGCCGTAATTTTTTTCACTGATATAATTTTTGCAAAGGCAGTTTCAGAAAGCTGAGGTATCATTCTCTTTAAAGCTTCCATTTCTATTCTATGATTTCATCATCTCTTCCTATGAATTTTTACTTGACCTTTCTTTTCCTTTTTCTTTCTTTTTTTTTCCCTTTTGAGACAAGGTCTCCCTCTGTCACCCAGGTTGGGGTGCAGTGGCATGATCAGGGCTTACTGCATCCTCAGCCTTTTGGGCTGAAGTGATCCTCCCATCTCAGTCCCACCCCCTGCGTAGCTGGGACTATGGGTATGCACCACCATACCTGGCTTTTTTTTTTTTTTTTAATTATTGTAGAGATGGCAGTCTCCCTATGTTGCCCAGGCTGGTCTTGAACTCCTAAACTCAAATGATCCTCCTGCCTCAGCCTCCCAAAGTGCTGGGATTACAGGCATAAGCCACCACGTCTGGCTGGTCTTTCTTCAAGCCCCTTTTTGCTTCTATAGTATTTATCAATAGATTTACACCCAGAAGTTCACTCTTCTCTATTTTACTAACAATCATGCCATGGAATGCTTCTTGATACCCTGTTTTCCTAATTTGCTTTTAGTACTTATTGCTCGTAAAAGCATTCCTGACTTTAATCACCTTTTTTCCATCTTCCCTAAATGGGCTTACTTCACAATGCTTTCTTCCAAAATGACTTCAATATCACCTCTAACAGGATTATTTGTAAACCTAAATCTTTGGCCCTACCAATTTTTCTACATACAAACCCACATTTGAACACATTATTTGCTGCCATTGTTACATAATAGCCAATCTTGCTCTTTGATTGAGATTGATCTTGTTGATAAATAATGCAAGGTGATACGTTATGGGATTTGGGGGAATAGAAGTATAGAGGAAACAATAAAACATTTCCGAAGACAAAGTACATTACCAGCTAATTTCAGTAATTTATATATTAGTACATCTCTCTCCAATAAATATTACATTATTTTTTAAAAAACTCATGAGAGGGAATGCCTTATACTCTTTTGCAGCACTGTTGAATCTATCATGATTTCAAAATTCAAAGTTGAAAAGTGTTCACAGAGGAAGCAGATTAAAGACAGGGAAAACAAATCCATTTACAGTTCCTCTTACGCTCGGAAATTAAGTAATAGAATCATACAAGTGTCACTAGAGTTGGAGAAAGCTTTGGAGATGATCTGGTCCAGATGAGGAAATTGAGACCAAGAGGGTTTTATTATTATTTTTTTAAGTTCAAATACCACAGAATTGGTAGAAAAAAATCAGTTTTTTGTTTTTAAGATGAGGTTCTCAGTCTGCACCCAGACTGGAGTGCAGTGGTGCAGTCATAGCTCACTGCAGCCTCAACCTCCCAGGCTCAAGCGATCCTCCCACCTCAGCCTCTCGAGTAGCTGGGACTATAGGTGCACACCACCATGCCGAACTTATTTCTGTATTTTTAGTAGAGTTGGGGTTTCACCATGTTGCCCAGGCTGGTCTTGGACTCCTGGGCTTAAGCGATCCTCCCATCTCAGCCTCCCAAAGTGCTGGGATTACAGGTGGGAGCCATGGTGTCCAGCCAAAAAATTAGTTCTTGACAGTCTCTTAGATTTGAGGCATAGATCTATAACTGCTTAATAACAGATAAAGGTTGGCAAAGTGTTTATCCTAGTTAGAATCCAAGAACTTGAATGATGTCTTTTAGTTTTTGGTTTTAATTTTTTGGGTATTGGAGCTTAAAATTTTATGAAAAGTTGGGATGGATGATGATTAACCAGACCCCATTATATCTAATATTTTGGTGAATATATCAGACAAACAGCACGGAGAAAGTAGAGATGTCAGCACAGAAATTAGGTGGAAAACTAAAGTTTTCAAGAAACTATAGACATCCCTGCTTTTGTCATGAGTGTTCATCCTGAAACAAGTTCCCAAGTAAGTTAAGAAGCCAGCAATTCTGAGCAATAAAAAGACCATATGGAAATTAAAACTCCTATAGACAGTACATGTCCCAGAGGAAAACCACAAGGTTATCATAATTAACAAGATCTTTTATTCTGTCACTGTCATTGCTAAAACTTTAATGTGCCATTTGTAAGCCAAAAATAAAATTATAAGACTCCTCGAACACCTGAATGGATTTCGTCCTCCAGGGCACTTTGAAATTTAACCTAGGCCAGGCGCTGTGGCTCACACCTGTAATCCCAGCACTTTGGGAGGCTGAGGTGGATGGATCACTTGAGGTCAGGAGTTCAAGACCAGCCTGGCCAACATGGTGAAACCCCATCTCTACTAAAATTACAAAAATTAGCCGGGTGTGGTTGTGCATGTCCGTAGTCCCAGCTACTCGGAAAGCTGAGGCAGGAGAATCACTTAAACCTGGAAGGCAGAGGTTGCAATGAGCCAAGATCACGCCACTGCACTCCAGCCTGGGCAACAGAGTGAGACAACGTCTCAAAATAGACAAAGTAAAATAAAATGAAATGAAATAAAATAAAATAAAATTTAACCTGAAAGACTGGTTCAAGCCACGATGGGAAGTGGGGGTTGGACATGTCTCAGTATAGCCCTCCAGCATCAACACCAAAACAGGCCTTACTTCTGATAAGAAACATTTACAGTCTATTCTCTCTGAAGCCTGCTACCTGGGAGGTTCATCCGCATGATAAACTTCAGTCTCACATCCCCTATCTTAATCTAGATATTTCCTTTCTATTGATCCCAGGTCTTTAGATAAACTTAACCAACTGCCGATCAGAAAAATTTTAAATGTACCTATAACCTGGAAGTCCCCTGACTCCTAGCCCGCTTCAAGTTGTCTCGCCTTTCTGGGTTCAACCTTAAATGCATTTGACCAGAGTCTCATTTCTCCCTAAAATGTATAAAACCAAGCTGTGCCCCGATCACCTTGGGCACATGTTCTCAGGATCTCCTGAGGGCTGTGTTATGGGTCATGGTCATGCATATTTGGCTCAAAGTAAATCTCTTCAAATAATTTTGCAGTTTGACAGTTTTTGTTGACCCATTTTTGAGAAATGTAGTGTTATATAATTTTCCACTGCTTGAAAATATGCTCCAGTTGTCACTGAGTTAATGATTTTCCAGTTGCATGTTTCTCTGCTCCCAATTCCCTCAGACGCATGATTCCACGAGTAAACACACTTAACCCAGCTCTATTAAAAATCTGTGTTCACAGAGGCTGCATTGGCATTGTTTTTGTAAACATCCTCCTTGAAAGGAGAACCCCTGGCCTCAGAAAGTCCACAATCCATTCTTTAAGAGGAGCATTTCATGAATGAAGTGACATATATGTCACTTTCAAGGGAAGACGGAAGATTCTGCAAATATTTAAGGACCAGCAAATTGGTTTTCCAGAATAATTTCTACTCTACTGGAAGGACAGAGTCATAGCTGACTTGACCAAACCAAACCATAAACGTGTGCATCAAAAGAATCATTTTCTAAAACAAATGCACTGAATATGCTAAATCCTCTAACATTGAAGAGAACACTTGCAAAGCCTGTACATTATTCCAGAGTTCACATCCATGACAGGGATTGAGTAACATGGTCCCTATCAAGTTAATTACTAAAGGACGCCCAACAGCAGACAGGGAGGGCCACCAATTTCTCCTCATCTGCACCATCTGCCCAAAGGATTCAACATTTTGTTGATGATGACACATTCACCTTTAATGCATGGAATACTTTAGACCAAAACACTTGTGCCTTGATGTCTTGAATCCCCATGCAAGATCATACTCATCCTAAATTGTATTCCGTAGGCAATTTCTCAGCCATCTCTCTCCTTTCTGTTGGTCAAAGGCCAATGTGAGATAATTCCTAAAAGAACTCTATAGTCTCCAGGATATAACTTCAGCATTGCTCAAATCATATCGTCTTGTGATTCCCACCTTAATTAGTTGTGTGTTCTCTACTCCATGAAGACTGAGAAGTGTCTGACCACAGGGATGTTGCATCACACATATTTGTGCTGAGAGGTAGGCTATATAGAAATATAGTCAGATGCTTTTTCATATCCTGTGAATGCTCTTTCTCTCGGGGCTTAGAATGCATGGAGGCAAAGAATTCCAGAGCTTTAAGAGATGGGTGGACACTCCCTTAGTAAAAAGCAACATTCCTCTGCTTTGACTCTCGAATTATTATTATGTTTTTGTTTGAATCCCTTTTAAGATAGTTGGCTTGAAAGCCAGCATTTATAGAGGAAAAAAAAGTCTAATATCTTTGTGGATATTGAGACCAATATGCAGTGAACTGATCCATACATTTCTTTAATCTTCTAAACTTTTAAGAACATTTAAAAAATTAACCTTTTAAATTTAAGATAGTTTTAGGTTTACACATAGTCATAAGAAATAACACAGGGATTTGGGAGGCTGAAGCTGGTCTCAAGAGTTTGAGACCAGCCTGGACAACATGGTGAAGCCCCATCTCTACTAAAAATACAAAAATTAGCCAGGCGGTAGTGGTGCACTCCTGTAATCCCAGCTACTCAGGAGGCTGAGGCAGGAGAATCACTTGAGTCTGGGAGGCAGAGGTTGCGGTGAGCCGAGATTGCACCACTGCACTTCAGTCTGGGCAAGAGAATGAGACCTTGTCTCCAAAAAAAAAAAAAAAAAAAGAAATAACACAGGGAGATCCCTTGTACTCTTTACTTTTCCCCCAGGGGTAATATCTTGCAAAACTGTTACCAAAAAGGGGTCTCAATCCAGGCCCCCAAGAGACGGTTCTTGGATATTGTGCAAGAAAGAATTCAAGGCGATCCATAAAGTGAAAGCAAGTTTATTAAGAAAGTCAAAGAATAAAAGAATGGGTATTCCATAGGCAGAGCAGCCCCGAGGGCTGCTGATTGGTTATTTTTATGGTTATTTCTTGATTATATGCTAAGCAAGGGGTGGATTATTCATGAGTTTTCTGGGAAAGGGGTGGGCAATTCCCAGAACTGAGGGTTTCTCCCCTTTTTAGACCATATAGGGTAACTTCCAGATGTTGCCATGGCATCAGTAAACTGTCATGGTGCTGGTGGAAGTGGCTTTTAACAGCGAATGCATTATAATTAGCGTATAATGAGCAGTGAGGACGATCAGAGGTCACTCTTGTTGCCATCTTGGTTTTGGTGGGTTCTGGCCGGCTTCTTTACCGCAACCTGTTTTAACAGCAAGGTCTTTATGACCTGTATCTTGTGCTGACCTCCTATCTCATCCTGTGACTAAGAAAGCCTAACCTCCTGGGAATGCAGCCCAGCAGGTCTCAGCCTCATGTTTTCCAGCCCCTATTCAAGATAAAGCCACTCTGGTTTGAAGGCCTCTGATAAAACTACAGTAGAAGCTCACACCAGGATATTGACCTTGGTACAGTCAAAGGACAGAACATTTCCATCACCACAAGATCTACCATGTTGTCCTTCTAATATAGCCACATACACTGCCATGCTTGATGACAGGCTTTAGGACCCAAAGAATGAGACAAAAAAAAATCCCACTTCTCAGAGCCAGCTGAGCTCAAATAAATGTTTGCAAGAGACTGCTCCAACACTTGCGCTTATAGGGCATTGTGTTGACTTTGGGTTTGATATCTGTCTTAATCTGTTTGGGCTGCTGTAACAAAATGCCTTAGCCTATAATATGGTTTGGCTGTGTCCCCAACCCAATTCTTGTCTTGAATTGGAGTTCCTGCAATTCCCATTATCATGAGAAAGACCCGGTGGGGCAGGAGGTAATTGAATCATGGGGCTGGGTCTTTCCTGTGCTGCTTTCACGGTAGTGAATAAGTCTCACAACATCTGATGGTTTTATAAGGAGTTTCCCTGCTCAAGCTTGCTTCTTGCCTGTGGCGGTGTAAGACGTCCGTTGGTCTTTCATCATGATTGTGAGGCCTCCCCAGCCATGTGGAGCTGTGAGTCAATTAAACCTCTTTCCTTCATAAATTACCTAGTTTTGGGTATGTCTCTATTAGCAGCGTGAGAACAGACTAATACAGCCTGGATGGTTTATAAACAACAGACATTTATTGCTGACAGCTCTGGAGGCTGAAGTCCAAGGTCAAGGCATGGCAGATTCAGTGTCTGGTGAGGACTCACTGTCTGCTTCCAAGATTGTGCTTTCTTGCTGCATCTTTACATTGTGGAAGGAAGTCTCTTTTATAAAGGCACTAATCCCATTCATAAGGCTGGAGTCCTCATGATTTCACCCCTTCTCACAGGCTTCAGCTCTCCGTACTATCACATTTCAGATTTGTATTAGTCAGGATTCTCTAGAGGGACAGGACTAACAGGATAGATGTGTCTATGAAAGGGAGTTTAGTAAAAAGTGTTGACTTACATGATCACAAGGTGAAGTCCCACAAAAGGCCACCTGCAAGCTGAGGAGCAAAAAAGCCAGTTCAAGTCCCAAAACCCCAAAAGTAGGGTAGCCAAGGGGGCAGCCTTCAGTCTGTTGCTGAAGGCCTGAAAGTGCCTGGCAAACCACTGGTGTAAGTCCAAGAGTCCAAAAGCTGAAGAACTTGGAGTCTGATGTTTGAGGGCAGGAAGCATCCAGCACCAGAGAAAGATGGCGGCCAGAAGACTCAGCCAGTCTAGTCTTCCCACGTTCCTCTGCCTGCTTTTATTCTGGCTGTACTGGCAGCTGATTAAATTGTGCCCACCTAGATTGAGGGTGGGTCTGCCTTTCTCAGTCCACTGACTCACAGCCATACCCAGAACAATACTTTGCATCCTTCAATCCAATCAAGTTGACACTCACTAATAACTATCACAGGATTCAATCACAACATGTGCATTTGGGAGAGGACACAGACATTCAGACTATAGCAATATCACTGCAGGAATGTTCAGCTGCTTCCTTTTCCCTTTCTCAGTCAGAGAACAAGGGGATCTGGAAGGCTGCAGAGCTTGACATGCAAGGTAGCAAAACACCCAGAAGGTACAACCCACATTCATGAGCTCCATTACCTTATGGGGCATCAGTCCTGTGGACCTAGAGCTGGTGGTGGTAGGCAGGTTATCATGAAGAGCTTGTCTTCTCTCTTAGGTTCCACAATCAAGTCTTGGCTTACACGTCTTTGGGTTGTGCAAGAGGCAGCAGCAGAAATTAGCTGGGACCAGGAGTGTCCAATGTCTTTGGAGTAAGAGCTCCAGTTTTGATGGGGTGGAGGGTGTGGGGACCTCCTATGTTCATTTGAATGTGGATCTGT
Organism: Macaca thibetana thibetana; assembly: GCF_024542745.1. NCBI lineage: Eukaryota > Metazoa > Chordata > Mammalia > Primates > Cercopithecidae > Macaca > Macaca thibetana. Next base: position 2,952,515 of record NC_065598.1, read on the forward strand.
TTGGCGAGTGGGATCTGCAGCAGCAGCAAACACAGAATGTGCCTGAGAAGTCATGGATATGATGGCACCAAACAAAGGGGCTGGCACCAACCATGTACCCACGGATTCATTCTAAAGCCACATTCATGCTGGAGCCCTTGCTCTGGTGTGAATCACTCATGTCTGGGGTATGTGCATTAGGGCTGGTTCTGTCTTCAAGAACATCCCCACTCCACATTTAGCTTCTCTATGTATCCCTTGGGCTGCCACCATTCTCCATGTGACAGTTGTCACAGCCTGGACCATGCAATTGCTCAGCTCAGTTCTGGAGAAGTCAAATGAAAGCATTAGCCCTTCACTGCCATTCCCGAGGAAGACAGATGAATTTTCGTGCAGATTTTCTGATGCTCTAAGAACTTAGAGATGTTCATGAATTCAGCACAGCATTCCTACTGGAGAGGTTGCTTTGTATTCGAAGGACTGCCTCTCAATTCAGTGACATTTTTCTTAGGGTCCATCCTGCATATTTGCAACAGGTCTGGCCCAGAGGGGAACTGGAAAACAGTCAGGATCCAGAGCAGTAAGGTCTGCAGATGTCTGGGCAGTTTGCTGGAACACAAGTGGGGTCATGTCTGCAAATTCCAGGGAAGAGGTATCCCCCTGGCCAAGTTCAACCAAAGTGCCTGAGCTTGGTCTCTCATGGTTCAGCCCATGCAGACATCCAAGCACTGGTAGAACAGTGAGGATTTTGCCCCCTTTCCACAAATTCCTGGAATTGGGATAATTCTAAAGAAATTTTTTTATCAAACATTGGGGCTTATACTCACCAACCTTTCTTTATTCTGCCTCCAACCCACACACCCTTTCCAGCCTCTGGAATCTATCAGCTCTCTATCTCCATGAGGGTTTTTTTTTTTTTTTTTTTTTTGACAGTCTTGCTATGTCACCCAGGCTGGAGGGCAGTGGCACGATCACAGCTCACTGCAACCTTGACCTCTCCAAGGCTTAGGTGATCCTCCCATCATGAGGTCAATTTTTAAAGCTACCACATATGAGTAAAAATAAGAGGCATCTGTCTTGCAGAGTGGGGTGACTGTAGTTAGCAATAATATATTTTATATTTCAAAGTAGCTGGAAGAGGAGATGACACTATAGGAGATTACCAACACAGGGCTGGGCCCAGTGGCCCACACCTGTAATCCCAGCCATTTGGGAGGCTGACATGGGACAATCCCTTGAGCCCAGGAATTCAAGACCAGCCTGAGCAACATAGCAGGACCCTCATCTCTACAAAAAATTTTTTTAAATTAAAATTTAAAATTAAAAATTAGCTGGGTGTGGTGGTGCACACCTGCAATTCCAGCTACTCGGGAGGCTGAGGCAAGAGGATCACTTGAGCCCAGGAGGTACAGGTTGCAGTGAGCTATGATTGAACCACTGCACTCCAGCCTGGGCAACAAAGTGAGACCCTGTCTCAAAAAAAAAAAAAAGAAAGAAAGAAAGAAATTAAAAATACTCCTAGTGATGGATACCCCCAATACTCTGACTTAATCATTATACGTCAGTAAAAAAATTTAAAAAATTTAAACTTGCTTTTTCAAACGTGAAAAACATGTGAAACTTGCACCCTTTTTTGACTTTGTTTCTTGCAACCTTGCAGAGCCCATCTACACATGGCAAAAAAATCTCACAATGAGTTCCCATCCACAACCTCAGCAAAGGGCAGGTGTGTCCCCAGAGAACGTCAGCTGATTGGACAGCAGTCTGCAGCAGAAGGTGAAACCCCTAATTTGGAAGGAATTGAAACATGAAAAGATGCTGAGATCACAGTGAAAACAGAGACAAAGTCCTCTGGGGAAAAAATATTAAAAAGGGGAGATGTACAAAGAACACAACATTTCAGTTAGGAAGAGTAAGTTCAGGAGATCTGTTATACAACATGGGGATGATAGTTAATAACAATGCCTGGTATATTTGGAAATTGCTAAAGGAACACCCTTTAAAGATTTCCACCCTTCCCTCAAATGATAAGTATGAAAGGTGACGGATATATTTCTTGCCTTGATGTAGCAGTTCCACAGTGTGCACATAGCAAAACATCATGTTGTATCCCATAAATATATATCTTTTAAATTTGCTAATTGAAATAATAATAAAGAACAATGGGATTTTTAAGACAATCAAGTGTATTTGTAAATACATAGGTATATAGGTATATACACATATGTATTTGTAAATTATATGTATGTATACTTACATAAATATATCAATATAAACACATATGTACATACATACTGACAAATACACATATTTGTATAATGTGTATACATATTTGTAAATATGCAGGCATATATATTTACATAAGCATATAAACATAAGTATTAACATATGTACACATATGCTTACAAATACACATGTGTATATATGTATATATGTAAACATATATATGTATTTCTAAATATATAGATCACATAAGTATATATACACATATATTTACAAATACTGATGTCTAAATGTACAAATATATGTATTTGTAAATATATGTATATATACTTATATAAGCATATAAACATACAAGTGTATATATACACATATGTACATATATACTTAGAAATACACATGTGTAGATATGTACACATACCTATATATTTGTAAGCATATATATACTTAAATGATCATATAAACATATGAGTATATATACACTTATGCACATATATATTTACAAATACACGTGTCTGTGTATATATGTGTGTACACACACACATATTTGTCAAAATAACCACATAACCCAAAGGATTACGTGAACCAAAAAGCAAATTCAGAAGCCGGGAGATAATTCCAAGCTCCAAGAAGTTCTGACATGGCAAATATGAAAATGAGTTTCAAAGCCACAGAACAAAGGAGGTGATATTGCCAAAACTTTTACTCAACGCCCCTGAAGGGCTGTTGGGAGAGGGCAGGGCTCAGCCATATTTAAACAAACAATGGTTGATTATTTTCTCAGATCCTCCACAGAATTTCTTTCTTCCAGTCAAAGAGTATACCTAAAAGCCAATACACAACACTCAGGAAAAATATGGGAGCCCCCAAAACAAAGAAAAATCCTTCAAAAAGCCAGACAGGTAGCCCCCAGACATCCTGCATGACCTGGAGAAGACACCCCAGCAGGGCTGGGAGGGCCCTGGGAACAACGCGAAAAGGTCTTCAGAGCCCTCAAGGGGAATTCCTGACTGTGGAGAGCTCTACGCTGCGCTCAGCTCTTCCGGAGTAAGCAGGAAATAAATGCACCACCTTGGAGCCAGAGCGTTTTCCACTTAGCTGGACTCACTGTTGTAACTACTCAAAGATGCTCTACAGGGAGAGAGGTACCGAAGCGGGAGGACGGCAGAAGATGCAGGGAATACGGGGCATCCATGGCATCAACCTGATATAGCTAGGCCCTGTGCCCCCACCCAAATCTCACCTCCAACTGTAAACCCCATAATCCCCACGTGTAGAGGGAGGGCTCTGGAGGGAGGTAATTGGATCATGATGGCGGTTTCCCCCATGCTGTTCCCATGATAGCGAGGAAGTTCTTATGAGATCTGATGGTTTAAAAGTGGCAGTTTTCCGACCAGGCGCAGTGGCTCGCGCCTGTCATCCCAGCACTTCGGGAGGTCAAGGCAGGCGGATCACTTGAGGTCAGGAGATCGTGATCAGCCTGGAAAACATGGTGAAACCCCGTTTCTACTAAAAATACAAAAATTAGCTGGGCTTGGTGGTGAACGCCTGTAGTCCCAGCTAGTCAAGATGCTGAGGCAGGAGAATCGCTTGAACCTGGGAGGCGGAGGTTGCAGTGAGCCGAGATCACACCACTGCACTCCAGCCTGGGCACAAGAGCGAAACTCCGTCTCAAGAAAATAAAAAAGTGGTAGTTTTCCCTGTACCCTTTATTTCCTGAGACCTTGTGAAGAAGGTGCCCTGCTTCCCCTTTGCCTTCCGCCATGATTGTAAGTTTCCTGAGGTCTCCCCAGCCATGCGGAACTGTGAGTCAATTAAACCTCTTTCCCAGTCTCAGGGAAGTTCTTTATAGCAATGTGAAAACGGAGTAATACACAACCTAAATGCCCATCAATGACAGACTGAATTCAGAACCAGATCATGTCCTTTGTGGGATCATGGATGGAGCCGGATGCCATTATCCTTAGCAAACTAATGCAGGAAAAGAAAAAAAAAATTCTGCATGCTCTCACTTACAAGTGGGAGCTAAATGATGAGAACTCATGGACACATACAGGGAAACAAGGGACACTAGGGCCTTTTGGAGGGTAGAGAGTAGGAGGAGGGAGAGGATCAGGAAAAACAGCTAATGGCTACCAGGCTTAGTACCTGGGTGACAACAAATCCCTATGACACAAGTTCACCCATATAGCAAACCTGCATCTGTACACCTGTACTTAAAATACAAGTAATAAAAAAAAAAAAATACTGGTCTTCAGAAAAACAGAGGAACCAGAGTTAAATCAAAACTAGTGTCAGCCATATAAAACACCATCACCATGCTGCACTAATAATAAGAGGATACCTCCATTGAGGGTCCATTTTTTATTTTTTTTATTTTTTTATTTTTTGAGATGGAGTCTCACTCTGTCACCCAGGCTGGAGTGCAGTGGCACAATTTCGGCTCACTGCAGCCTCCGCCTCCCGGGTTCAAGTGATTCTCTAGTGAGGGTCTAAAAGGAAGGTGGAACTAAAATTAAAGGTCACAATAGCTTGTAGGAGAGAAATGCAATGGTCAGAGCTAAAACAAGTTATTTCTTTGTTTGGAAGGACAGTATAAATATTAGCTTTATTTTATTTCCTGTGAATGGTTACTATGCATATTAAATTTATTGCCAGTCCATAAAAGAATAAAAATTGAAAACAGCTTTCTCAAAAAAGAAAAAAAACTTTTAAAAAGCCCCACTTAGGTATCAGCAAATAGAAATTGTCAAAACAAAGAAAATGAATGGTTAATAGAATGTACAAAATCGAATACAAGAAATACATTGTAAAACTGTTATCAACTATAATAAATATAAATGATCTGAAAATATATCTTAGTAGACATGAACTCTCAGATGAGATTGAAAAAAATCTAGGTCTTTGCTGTTTGCAAGGGTCTGAAGTCCAAAACAGAAAAAGGTCAAGATCAAAGGTATGGAGAAAAAAATAACATAGTAAGTAAATATAACATTTCTGTAGTTTGGTTGACAAGAAGCAGAAAAGAAAGGAAAAAGGCCTGGGAGTTTGAGACCAGCTTGGGCAACCTAGTAAGACCTCATCTCTACAAATAATTTAAAAAAATTAGCTGGGCATAATGGCACACACCTGTAGTCCCAGCTACTTGTGAGGCTGAGGCAGGAGGATCTCTTGAGCCTGGGAGGTCTAGGCTGCAGTAAGCCACGATTGCACCACTGCATTCCAGCATGGGCAACAGAGGGAGACTCTGTCTCAAAAAAAAAAAAAAAAAAAAGAGAAAAAGAAAAGAAAAATAAAGAAGGTTGTGGTTAAGTTATAAAAAAAAATTTTGTCAAAAATATTTATAAAATGCTGAACTTCATAAGATTATAAAATCAGATTATAAAAATGCTGACCTTTTTTTTCAGCTAGTAGCATAGCATCCAAATTCATAAAGCAGCATTTGGGAGAATTATAACACATTATCAAGTCCAGAGTCTCATCTTCTGCAGATCTCTGCCTATGGGGAGCTAGCTTTCAAAAAAATGAGAAAACTTGTGTTTATGTGTGTGTGTATGTGTGTGTGTGTGCATGCATGCGCGTGCATTTGCAGCTAAACTTAAATTCCTTCCTCTATTTATCTTCCTAAATTAATGTAATATTCTTGAATACCTGCAGCTTGTCCATATCTCCTCAAATTTCTATTTTGAAACATTAACTCCAAAGGTACTAGGAGGTGAGGCCTGGGGAAGTGATGAGGTCATGAGCATGGAGCCTCATGAATGGGATCAGTGCCCTCATAAAATGCACCCCAGAGAGTTCCCTCACCCCTTCCACCATTTGAAGACACAGTGAGAAGGTGCCGTCTATGAACCAGGAAGCCCTCACCAGACACTGAAACTGCCACACTTTGGTCTTGGACTTCCAGCCTCCAGAACTGTGAGCAATAAATGCCTGTTGTTTATAAGCCCTGACTATGGTATTCTGTTACACAGCCTGAAATGAACTAAGACAGCTTCCCTCTGTGCTTGAGAAGAGGAAAAAGTTAAGTCTAATTATTGTAAAGATTAATATTTCAGATGCAGTATAAACTGAATAAAGCTTGTATTTATTTTTACTGACTGACTTTTTGGGCACTCCTTGCAAATCTAAAGGACTTGCTGTGCTAAGTAAAGCCTGGGGTTGGGGGAATGGGGAACTGATACTACTCCAAGTTCCATCTTAGTGCTATGAAATATTGATACCTTAGCCACACTACAACACGTGGGATCAATTAAGAAAGATTTGTGCAAGTGTCTGAACAAAGTAAGAGACAGAGGGTTTCTATTATCGATGCATTTTTAGAGAACCATGCGACACGGTTTCCGGGATGACCACCAGGACATTGGAAAAAGGGTTGCACCAATTAAAATGTTTCACCCACCGGCCGCTTTGAAAACGAAAGCTACCAGAGAAAAAAAAAATACAGACCCAAATCAAAACCAGATGTATGCAGCTTTGAGGATTTCTCAGCCCTTGGTTTTCTCTCCATTTTATTTCACATGTCTTCTAAAATGGATGCGACTTCTGAAAAGGACTTTGCTCCTTTGTTTGGGAAAACCCAGTTAAATAGGCAAATAAACAAACTGCCTGATGAGTCAGCAGAGGAAGATTGCAGGATATTGTTTGTTCAAGGAAATGTCTGGAATAAATTAGACAAATTGATTTGTTTCTAAATAATATCCATGTAGGCAGTAGCTTAAGAGAAATTTATGCGCCCCCCCACCCCGCCCCAATTCTTCTCTGTCTTGGGCAACCCCACCCAGTGGAAATCTTTAACCCAGTCAGGAAGCCCTAGAATTTTATGCATTTGACACTTTTGTGAGATTTAGCACATCTTGTCTTTCCGTTGTTCTAGAAGACGGCTTGCTGGATAGATAGCAATATATCCACTCTATAAAAATCATTAATCGAATTAGACATCAGCAGGGGACATCTTATGCTCATTTTTTTTTTTTTTATGTTTCTGGGCATGACTACTTATGTAACATTTGTTTTGAAAATCAAGTTAAATGAAAGGATACTGTGGTTTCCACAGGCAGGAAAGTACTTTAGACAAACCCTGAGTGGCACATATTTAGATTCAACTCTGGGGTTTGACACTTAACTGTGTAATTTCAGCTTTCTCACCTGTAAAACCAAGAACAAGAAAGAGGACACACTGGTTTGCTGTGAGGATCCCATGAAAAAAAAATAAGGACGTAAAGCATGCAGCTCTCTGAAGAAATGGTTGCTCTTTCAGTTTGTGCAAAAACAAACAAACATGCAAAAGAACCTTCCTTCTAAAATAGTCCTCGTATTATGATCTACCTGATGTGCTTCAATTTTCTTAGCTCTGAGGAAAGTTGACATAATTTATAAGATGTTTTCCTTTAAAAACCAAGTAATCCAATGATACACTCACACAGCTCCATCATTTTAGCTTTGCTATAATAAAAGGCAGCTGTCAGGCAAACAGAAACTTATTTTAATGACATTGCTTTGATGTTATTTTCTTTGTTAGTCAAAGTCCATTGTCCAGGGTGGCCCGATTTTCATGACAATAAAAATATTTTAATGGTACGATAAAGCCAGGAACAAAAGGGAATGCGTTATAGAGTTGATGTTGCCTAGTCTCTTGAGGGAAATCCAGTTTAGCCACAACCCTTGTAAATAAGAAACATATCTTGTTTGGGGATGCTAGAAAATTATGACCACCATATTTATTTTACCTCATGTGAACTTCCAACTTGTTCTTCAGTTTATGAAGAACTTAAAAAAAATCACATAGAAAGAAAACAATGATGAAGTACAGACATAGTAAACTTGTGGCCAGAAATTTTTCTCAGAAGCTTCATCAGAGTTCGCCAAAAGAAATTCTGTTCACCAAATTTAGAAAGGCATCAGTTAATATTCCCAAATTATAGATTAGTTGGTGGTTTTTAAGAATGCTTCAGATGTTAGACGATTTACAGTTATATTCCTGAATCTGTGGATGAAATAGTGAGTTTAATTTTACAGGGCGCTATAATAAAATTGAAAAACCTTGGCATTTCTCAAAGCAAAGCATACAAAGGAATAACTATCTGATTGATTCCATTGCCCTTTCATGAGTAAAACTGTTTTGCAAGAAATTCTTCTTTAAAGGGATCTAAGATGATTTTGTTTTCCCCTATTTTCTGTCATATTTTAGAAATTGTGATGCGTACTTTCACTCTTTCAGTGATAGGAACTTGGCTCTTAGCTTGATCTGTGTGTTGCTGTTGCTGAGAAGCTACAGAGATGCTGAACTTCCCCATGCCCAGAGGAATTTGTTCTAATCCTACTTGCTGTTGGAGTCACTGAGCCTCTTCTTTCCCTGGCACCTAGCAATTGCCCTCTCAAGGCGATTTCCATTACCACACTGTCAAATGCACCAGCATCCACTGAAACATAAAGTACATTCCATGGTAGCATATTAATATATATTGACTTTGGCAGTCCATCTGATTCCATCGTCAAATCCAACAGGGAGGAAAAGGAAGAACCAGTTTTCTGACTGCAGACCCCAGCAAAAAAGTAGCAGGAAGTCAGAGAAAAAGGAACTATTCCTTTGTTACGTTCCCATTTTAGTTTGGTGTTCCAGGAACTCTGAATTTTCTATTTATTGCCTGCGTATCCATGAAGTAAGGCACACGTTGAGCTGAAGATGAAATGTGTGATAGCTTTGAGCCAATGAGTGAATATTGATTCCATTGGAACGCTAAGCATGTGGGAGTTATTTATATCCTACTGCTCAGGTCATCACCAAGGTCTGATTGCAAAAATTCAAACTATTGCAACCTCAAGCATACATGGGCTAAGTTTTGGGGGTTTTCTTTGGCAATGGCCAGCTCCTCTCTGCTGTGACATGTATTATTGAGTTTATTTGCATAGGTGAGATCCTACCAAGGCTCTAAATGCAAACATGATCTCCCATCACACTAGAGAAGCTGTTGCAAACAACACTGTTGTTATTACATCTCCCATCACACTAGAGGAGAAGATGGATATTTGCAAATGATAAATAACTATTTCTTGATTATTATTGTCTGGTGAGCAGAGAACACAGGTAAGTAATTCTTAATTTTTACCAGACCTTTGCCCCAGTATATTCTTTTCTCCCTCAGCACAAAACCCTGACTTTGCAAGCCTGGGACTCTTCAGAGTCTTTTTTTTCTTTTAGGTTTTAAATTTGTTTTCTAAATTAATTCTTTAAAATAGATGTATCATAGTTGCACATATTTCAGAGGTACATGGGATATTTTGATACAGGAATACGATCTGTAATGATCAAATCAGAATGATTGGGGTGCCCAGAACCTCACCCATCTATCTTTTCTTTCTGTTGGGAGCATTCGAATTCTTCTTTTCCAGCTATTTTGAAATATGCAATAAGTTATTGTGAATTCTACTTTCTCTAGTGTACTGTTGGACACTAGAACTTAGTTTTTCTATCTAGCAGAATTTTCTTATGTTACCATGGCTGCACCCCACTTACATTATGAGATATGTAAATCTCAGTCTTTTCAAGGGACTGGATTGGTCTTTCTTCAGCTGGTTTTAATTGGGTGAGCTTACAAACCCTGCTGTAAAATCCAGTCATCCAAGTTACTAGTCAACATACTTAACAATCCAGGAGTGAGGTCGTTTAAGTTTTCCTGGGCTGTTTGTACAGACAGAACCCACAAAGAGGGCTTCATTACAAACTTGATAAGGGATCTAAACTGTCTAGGTAGAACCAGGCATTCATTTGCTCCTGTGTTTGCCTATAACATACTTAGAAATACCCTGCTTTAATGTACATTTAAACATAAAGACAACAAATAGATTAGCACTTTGCAGTGGTTGCAGAGAGAGGAGGATGGGGAGTGACTGCTTAACAGGTACAGCTTTGGGGTGATCAAAATGTTCTGAAACCAGATAATGGTGATGGGTGCATGATGTTGTACAGGCACCAAGTGCTGTTGAATTATACAATTTAAAATGGTTACGATAGCATTACAGGTTGAATTGGAACTCCCGCCAAATTTATATATTAAATTTCCAACCTTCTGTGCCCAAGGATATGACCTTATTTGGAAATACAGTTGTTGTAGATATAACTAAGTTATACTGGAGCATGGTGAGCACCTAATTTAATGTGACTGATGTCCTTAGAAAAGTGGGAAACTTGGACACAGAGAAATGCGCACCCAGGGAGAACACTATGTGAAGGTGAAGGCAGACACTAGGCTGGGTGGTGGTCTGTAAGCCAAGATAGATACCAAGGATTTCCAGCAGGCCCTGGAAGCTGGGAGAGAGGCATGCAACAGATTCCCCTTTACAGCCTCCACAAGGATTCTCCCCCAGAGCCTCTGAAGTGAGCACAATCCTGCTACAACCTTGATTTCAGACATCTGGCCTCTAGAACTGCAAGATAATACATTTCTGTTGTTTTAAGCCACTCAGTTGGTGGCTCTGTGTTATGACATCCCAAGGAAACTAATACAGACAGTAAAACTAATAACATTTCATCATTGATGGATGTGAAAGGGAAGAGTGATTATTGATTCCAGGTATTTGACGAGATAATTGGGAAGGGTGGAAGGGAGACATTTTCAAAGGTAGGCCAAGGGTTTGGTTCTTGACATGCTGAATTGGAGATGTCCATGAACAAGGATATAATAGATGTGTCCACTGAGCACCCAGTTGGAGGTGTTGAAGTGGGTGGTTGAATATATGCAAGTCTGGAGTTTGGCAGAGGAATCAAAGTTAATGATATAAATTTGAGGGTTATTGGCCAATGAAGATATTTAAAGACATGAGATTACATAGTTTCCTTAAGGAGTAGCAAAGATAGAAAAGAATAGGCTGAGCCTGGGACTCTTCAAGAGTAAGATGACATTGAGAAGATTTGGAAGATAAGACTGAAGGTGTGTAAATTGTGTTAGTAGAAAAGCAAGAAGAGTCAGTGTCCTGAAATCAAATGAACACAAAACGAAAAAAGAGGGAGGGATCCAATGTGTGGGGTAACATATCATCCCCATTTGCCTGGGAACAATGGGGTTCCCAGGACACAGGACTAAAGCCGGGACAGTTATGGGTATACCAGGATGGGTGATCCTCCAACCAGTGCGTCCACGGTCACTTAGAGATTGCTCAAGTAAGATGCAGTGTAAGAACAGATCACTGACTTTTTCCAACATAGAGTTACTGGGTGTACTTGACTTCAGTAAATGATCTCATGCAACAGAGATATCACACAGACAGAACTTCAATCTCCGCAGTAGGTAGCATGTCTTAGTCAATTTTGTACTGCTATCACAGAGTATCTGAGATGGAGGTAACGTGGAAAGAATAGATATTTATTTCCTACAATTCTGAAGGCTGGGAAGTCCAAGGGTGAGGGGGTTGTGTCTGGTGAAGGCATTCTTGCTATGTCATCCCATGGTGGAAAGCATAAGAAAAAGAGAACAGGCACAGGCAGGGAGGGGGGAGAGGGGAGAGGGGAGAGGGGAGGGGGGGGAGGGAGAGAGAGAGAGAGAGAGAGAGAGAACACTAAACGCAGTTTTATAACCAGCTAACAAGCCCGCTCTGGAGATAACTAACTCCCTTCTGCCATAATGACAATCCATTTATGAAGGCAGAGCCCTCAAGACCTAATTGTCTCCTATTGTGCCCAACCTCCCAACACTATTGCACTGGGGATGAAGTTTCCAGCACACAAATCTAAGGGGATGGATTCAAACAATAGAACAGGAATTTATAATTTATAAACCACTTTCACACGCAAAATTAGGTATCCTTCACTTGAAAGCTGAGGAGGTGTAAAAAAATTAGAGAAGAAATAAGCTATCACTTTTATTTTGCAGATTTTTTTTTTGCATCTCTCAAAAGTAGAGAAATTGAATTTTTTGTGGTGTCTTTTCTTAAACAAACTGAGGATTAAGAATATTAGTAATAAAGACATTTACACAGGACTGACAACATGTGAGACTCCTCTTCCTAAGTACATTGTGCATATCGATTCAGAATACATTATCTATTTTCTACTATCTTCATTTTGCTGATACTCACACAGAGGGCAAAGAACCTGGCGCCAGAGATGCAGATGACAAGTGAGCCGAACTAGACATGAATATGGATGTCTTCAGCTCACACTCCTAAAAGTGACAACATCACCCTATCCTAGGCTTGCTTTTACTGACAGCATTGGTGCACCTTGGTTTCTGTTGTGCATGTGCAAAAAGAAGAGTCCATAATTCTGAAAGCAAATAGTAAACATATTTACTGCAAGTGTAAATATAAAATTCTTCTGAAAGCAAATAGTAAACAGATCCTGCAAGTATAAATATTATGACAGACGCTTATGTCCTGAAATAAATAATAGATTGTGTTCTAGGTTCCCTAGATTAAGCCTGCCACTCTGCCATTCACATTTTTATCCCAGGAAATTCTTTCACGATACAATTCATCATAGTAACATCAGACTCCTTCAACTGCAACCTCACTGAGCACAATGCACTGGATATATATTATATTTAAAGAAAAGGCAAGAGTACATTTGGATTTATATCCAAGAGTTCCATACCTATGGATTCAACCAACTGCCAATGAAAATATTTGAAAAAATATCACATCCACATTGAACATGTACAAGCTTTTTTGTGTCATTATTCTCCAAACAATACAGTATAATAACTATTTGTGTAGCATTTTCACTGTTTTCAGTATTTTAAGTAATTTAGAGATAATGCAAAGTATATGGGAGGATGTGCATAGGTTATATGCAAATATTACATCATTTTATGTAAGGGACTTGATCATCTGTGGATTTTGGTATCTACAGGAGGTCCTGGAACCAGCCCTTCATGGATACCTAGAGACAACTGTATATATCCTGCCACCAACAAAATATAGCACTATAGTTCTATCGTGCTCAAGGATAAGAATCCCCTAGTTTTATTTATAATCAATAGACAATAAAAGAGCAAATTTATGTGTGACCTTTTCCACCCTTAGCTATTTTTCCTTTCTAATTAATCTTTAACATTTTGAAGGCAAGATTGCATGATTTTCAAGAAATAAACACATTAAAAAATTTGAACCACTTGAGAAGTCATTAATACAGATTTTTATTTCACAATGGTAAGACAGAACCACTGAAACCATTTCAAACTTTTCCTTTGTAGTGAGTTTTAAATTTTCTGAAGCACTTGTATTATATTTTATCCTGTAAACCTGGTGGCATCCTTCTTGGAAAGTTGAGGATAGGAAATCACAGAGAAACTCATAAACTTGCTCAAGATCATTCACACTGCCAGTCTGCAAACCCCAACTCTAATATCTGAATGTGTTGAAAGAAGGGACAGTGCCTATTTCAGTCTCAGGCTCTCATAGAATGTTGGCTTATGAAGTATAATAGTTATTGCTGTCTAACAAATCATCACCTACTTAGAAGCTTATAAAACATGTCTTTTAACTCACAGTGTCTGTGAGTTGGTAAAATTGGTATAATTCAAATGGGGTATGTCCTGGGGCTGGGGTTTCATCTGAAGACTGAAATGGGGCAAAATCCACTTTCAAGGTAATTCATGTGGTTGTTGGCAAGATTCAGATTCTCATAGGTTTTTGGACCAAGAATCTCCATTCCTAGAGGCTGCCTTTAATTCCTCATCATGTTGACTTCTTCATAGGGCAGCTCACAACATGGCAGCTTGTTTACCATACCCAGCCAGGGAAAGGGTCAACACATAGAGGCTGCTAGGAAGATGAAACTCACAATCTCCTGTAGTGTAATCACAGAGGGGACACCCCATTGCCTTTGTCATATCAGATTGATTAGAAGCAAGTCATGGATCTCACAGACACTCAAGGAGAGGTGATTATATAATAGTATAAATATGAGGATATGAGCATTATTGGAGCCATCTAAGAGTCAGTCTGGCCCCTGGAGGAGCCATAATGAATGTTTTCTGAAGAAAACAAACAAATCAAAACAATTATTGCTAATTGAAAAACTGAGACTGAACCTGGCTTCCTGAATTGGAGGTTAGAGTTCTTCCAACACCAGCTTCTGTGCTGACAGCAAGGTATCAGAAGAGAAATAGATCCCAGTGGACAGCTTGAGGAAGCGGGGTTAGAGGATAAAAGTACACAATGCAAGGTGGGTGCACACAGCACTTAACCTTGACTATCCCTCTATCATTTTTAGACCATGCTGGCATGCCTTCTAACCCAATCTGGCCCATTGTTTTACAACCCCTAATATAAAATTAGCCATGATGTTCTTCAGTTCAACACTTGGCTTAAAAAATATCTGGGATTATTGTTTTCTACATCATAGGAAAACAGAACTTGTGGGGCTTTCCGCCCCCCCCCAGCTTTTGTTATATTGTAAACAGCAAACTCAGAAGGATTCAGTAGGACCCACACCCTTCTTGAGCCCCAAGCTAAGGGCAAAGTGGCTTCCAAGTCAGAAACAGACTTGAAATGTCAGATCTACTTTAGATGTTATTTATTCAGCTGGAGAATAAATATTGCTTCAGTGAACTTCAAAAACAATGGGGATTAAAACCTTCCATACTCTTGAAATAAGTTAATTGACCTCTATTTTTCAAACCAGATAGAAACAGAAGCCAAGAGCAAACTCTGAAAACTAAATTATGGATTAATGATTTTAACAAACATCTGAAAAATGTTACTCCCAATTAACTTGCCTTTTTAGAAACTCTTTTAAACATATATATTCCTACTGTAATTTTAAAAATCTTGACTGAAAAATATTTTCTTTAGACTAAGGTTTCTCAACAAGAGAAACAAGACATTTGGGACCAGATGATTCTGTGGTTGGGCTGTCCTATGCACTGTAGGGTGTTGACCAACATCCCTGGGATCCACCCACTAGATGCCAGGAGCACCCCTTCACTCACTGAGACAAGTGAAAATGTCCCCAGATATTACCCGGTGTTCCCTGGGGAGAAAATTCCCCCCATTTGAAATCCACTGTCATAGATAGATAAATGGTAGAGATAGCCAGATAGATATAGATAGATGATATAGATAATTGATAAATAGATATAGATGCCAGAGAGTAGATAGATAGATAGATAACAATGATGATAGATAGTGGATAGATAATAGATGGATAGGTATATAGATGATAAACAGACAGAAATAGATACATGGAAATATAGATTATAGATAGATAGATATAAATGATGAATAGATGTTAGATGGGTAGACAGATACATAGATGATGGATAGATGGATAGGTAGAAAGAGGTGATGTATGAATAGATGATAGATACATAGATGATAGATTGATAGATGATAGATAAATATGACACATAGATGACAGATAAATAGATTATAGATATGATAGATTGTAGATAGATAAATATGTTAGATGATAGAGATGATGATAGATGACAGATAAATAGGTGATAGATATGATAGATAATAGATATGTAGATGATAGACATGATAGATGATAGATATGATAGCTGATAGATATGATAAATATGATAGATGGCAGATGTGATAGATGATAGATATATAGATAGATATGATAGCTGACAGATAGATATGATAGATGTTAGATGTGATAGATGACAGAAAAATAGATAGATAGATAGATAGATAGATAGATAGATAGATAGATAGATAGATAGATAGATAGATAAAGCATCTCATGGTCAGGCAGTGTTTCTCAGCCTCAGCCCTATTGAAATTTTGGCTGGATGATTCTCTGTGGTGGGGCCATTTTGTTCACTGTAGGATGTTGAACAGCATCCCAGGCCTCCACCCACTAGATGCCAGTAGAACCACCCAGTTGTGACAGCCAAAAAGTTTCCAGACATTCCCCAATGTCCTCTAGAGGTGTCTTAGAGAATAGATAGAAGACTATTCAGAAGAACAACATCCCCACCATTTTTTAGATAATAAGATCCAGGTCACACTGCCTAACATCATTCTTTCTGGTTAGAACATTATAGCCACATCATCACCAGTCCCTGGTGTTGACATTTGTTAAAAATGTGGGACTTGGTTTCACTAGGTGGAAATTGATATTGCCACATCATTCCAGAAGTCCTATGAGGGCTGTGTTTTCTTTCAGCTCCCCTAGTGTGTACCTGAGCAAGAAAGATCTTTCTCTTGAACATATTGGTTGGAATGTCCCTGTGTGCTGTCCTCATGCTCCTCTTGCTGAAGAGGCTGAGACTGGGTCACTGGCATCTTTTCCTACCTGGTTCTCACATTAGCCTGCAACTGAGGTGGCTGAAGCTCCATCCTTGTGGTCTCATGCTGTTTCTACCATCTCTGAAGTCTGCAGGTGCCTTCAGAGCCACACCACCTTCAGTTGGCCTCCTCATTGCTGATGGTTGTGGTCTGCACCTTAGCTGATGTTGGCCAGTCTCCAAGACTGTTCCAGAATCTTTTGCCACATCCTCAGCTCAGTTATCACTGTGCTATCTTAATCCTACTGCTATGGTCTCAATGCATCCCCCAAAATTCATATGTTTAAATGTAATGAACTATGTGATAATATGAAGTAATGGAGCCTTTAGGAGGTGATTAAGTCATGAGGGTGGAGCCCTCCCACACATGGGATTTAGTGTCTTATTCAAGTGCTAACTCTTTGCCCTTCTACATTCTGTCATGTGAGAGCACAGCATGAAGGTACAAGCCCTCACCAGACACCAACTCCACCATGCCTTGGTCTTAGGCTTTTCAGCCTCCAGAACTGGGAGAAAATAAGTGTCTGCTCTTTATACATTACCCAGTCTCAGGTATCTTGTTATAATTGGACAAACAGACTGAGATATCTACTGCTGTCCTTATTGGGAGCAGACAACTTCTGAACCTTTTCTCATCTTTGCCAAAAGTCATGGTGAACTCCTGGCTCCCCCAATGCCACTTCCCCAATGCTGTGTTAGAGGATGTTTGTAGGATGTGCCTTGGGTTGCCAATTTTAGCTAGCCTTGCTGTGCTCTTAGATCAAGATGCATGGGGTTACATAAAGAATCTATTTGTTTCCTTAGGATGGCTATTATCAAAAAGTCAAAAGGTAACAAACATTGGTGAGGATGTGGAGAAAAGGAAACCTTTGTACACTATTGGTGGGAACATAGACTGGTACAGTCATTATGGAAAACAGTATGAAGGTTTCAAAAGAATTAAAAATCGAACTACTATATGACCCAGCAATCCCTCTTCTGGGCATATACCTAAAAGAAATGAAACCACCACCTTGTGAAGATACCTGTACTCCCAATTTTATTGCAGTATTATTCACAAAAGCTGAGATGTGGAAACATCCTGCTTGTTGACAGAAGGATAGATACAGAAATGTAGTAAATATATACAATAAAATATTACTCAGTCTGAAAAAACAAGATCTCAACATTTGCTCAACATGGATAAAACTGGGGGACATTATGTTAAGTGAAATAAGCCAGAGACAGAAAGCAAAATACTGCATGATCTCAGTTATATGTGGAATCTAAAAATAAAAAATTCAAATGTAGATAGATACATTTGTTCTCTATCAAAACAGTGGTTACCAGGGAGGGTGTTGAGAGAAGGAGGAAATAGGGAGATGAGGTTAGAGCAGCAGTCTCCAACCTTTTTGGCACCAGGGACGGGTTTCATGCAAGACAATTTTACCACAGACCGGGAGCAGGGTCGGGGTGGGGAGGATGGTTTCACGATGATTCAAGCTCATTACATTTATTGTGTACTTTATTTTGATTATGATTACGTTGTAATATATAATGAAATAATTCTACAACTCACCATCATGTAGAATCAGTGGGAACCCTGAGCTTGTTTTCCTGCAACTAGACAGTCCCATCTGGGGGTGATGGGACAGAATGACAGATCATCAGGCATTAGATTCTCATAAGGAGTACACAACCTAGATCCCTTGCATGCACAGTTAACAATAGGGTTCACACAAAATCTAATGCTGCCACTGATGTGAAAGAAGGCAGAGCTCAGACAGTAATGTGTACCATGGAGAGTGTCTGTAAAAAAGATGAAGCTTCTCTGGCTTGCCCGTCACTCACCTCCTGCTGTGCGGGCTGGTTCCTACCAGGCCAAGGATCAGTACTGGTCCCTGGCCTGGGGGTTGATGACTTCTGGGTTAGAAGATACAAAATAGCAGACATATAGGATAACCAAGTCTAGAGGGCTGATGTTCCATGTGAAAACTACAGGGAATGACATTGTAGTGTATTTGGGATTCTTGCTAAAGGAGCAGGTTTTAGCTGCTCTTGCCAAAAACAACAACAAAAAATGGGTAACTATGTGACATGATGGATAGGCTAATTTGCTTCACTATAGTAACCTTTTTATTATCTAAATGCATCTCATAACATCAGGCTGTACACCTAAATATACAGAATAAATTTATTGTTTTTTTAAAAAGAGTAAATAAGAAAGGGAAGAATATGCTCTGTTGTTCTTCAAGCCTTTTGCACTAAGCAGGTCCTTTGGAAGAAAATTACATAACTAATTGCTATTGCAATTATGTTCAATTTGTAAAACCTACCAGAGAGAGAGTCATTGCAAAGACTGAGATTCTTGAGGGCACAGGGTCTGTTTCTTATTCACCTTTGCTTTCCCAGAACCTAGGATAGTACCTGACACAAAGCAGGTACCCAATAAATGTGTGTGTAAAAACAACAGTAAATAAGGAGGAATTTTTTTCTAACTCCAAAGGAATTAGAAGCTCAGCTGTGCCTATGTAGGGAAAGCCCCAGAAATTTAGCTATGAAAGCAAAGACAACATCAACAGAAATTCAGCCTTTCCAAGTTTGCCTGGAGCTGTATAATGACAGGATATTACCTGATTGCTTGAGGAATTATTGCCCCTATCAGTTGATGAGATGCCCAGGGAAAAGTGACAGAACAGCAGGGTTGAAATGCTCTAATTACTAAGAGAATGGGCATCATGATAAGACATAAACCAGAATGTTACACGCATGGACCTAAGTAAACCACGGAGTCCTCATTCAAGACAGAAGTCTTCATCTTTTCATAAATACAAACGTAAGATGAGATTTCTTGCCCGAATTTGCCAAATAACTGCCTCATGTTCCTTCCTTCATTGGACATGGAGGCTTGGTAGACAATAACGAAAATTTTATTCCTCAAGTGACCGCAGAATTATACAGTGCCTACCAATGCAGCCCCAAATAGCACATTTTTGTTTTTTGATGATCTTTTCTTAAGAGCCTCATGGTATGGTCTATGAACAAAGTTGTTAGCAAGGATATAAAAAAATACACCTGGTTTTGTGATTTTTACATTGATACATCCCCAAACTACAGCAGCCTTGCAATTTGTCACCCACATTGTGGGTGATTAAAGGGGGGTGTAGTGTTTATTAATTTTATGAGCATTGATGTAAATTAGAACTGTCTGAGGAAAGCCAGGACAAAGCCACCCTACCAAGAGTAGGAAAGAAAATGAAACAAATTGTGTTCTATCTGTCACCTGGGATTTTATTCAGTCATGAAAAGGAATGAAGTCTTGACACATGGTATAACATGGATGAACCTCAAAAACACTACGAGAAGTGAGAGGAGCCAGCCACAAAAGACCCCATAGTACACGATTGCGTTTACATGAAATATCCAGAATCACTAAATCTCAAAGCCCAGAAAGCAGAGTGGCAGTTACACGCAGGGCTTGGGAGCGGCGGGAGTGCAGAACAACTGCTTAGTGGGTATGGTGTTTCCTTTTGGGGTGATGACGAAATTCTGAAACTAGATAGTGGCGGTGGTTGCACAATATTGCAAGTGTAATAAACACTGCTGAATTGTACACTTTATTTTGTTTTTTGTTTTGTTTTGTTTTGTTTTCTGAAACAGAGTCTCACTCTATTGCCCAGGTTGGATGCAGTGTCATGATCTCGGCTCACTGCAACCTCCACCTCCTGGGTTCAAGCGATCCTCTTGTCTCAGCCCTCCGAGTAGCTGGGATTACAGGTGCCCACCACCATGCCTGGCTAATTTTTGTATTTTTAGTAGAGATGGGGTTTCACCATGTTGCCCAGGCTGGTCTCGAACTCCTGGCCTCAAGTGATCCACCTGCCTCGGCCTCCCAAAGTGCTGGGATTACAGGCATGAGGCACCACACCTGGACAATTGTGCATTTTAAAAGAGTTCATGTTGTGTCATGTTAATACAAATAAAAAGGAAATGAAACAATGGTGAGCACGTCTTGTGTGCCATGAGTTCCTAAACGCAAAATCACATTTGTGTATCCCAATCATCTTTATTCTACAGGATTGTCATGAAGAGTTTTGGCTGATAATGATTGTCATAACTTATCACCAGGGCTCTATTCAGCTTCTGTCTCCAGGGGATTTCTGTGTGCATCCCAAAGCGATTTCCCCTCATCCAGAAACATCCCCAGTCAACACTGTCCCACGGCAGAGCAACCTTCTCCATCTGTAAATGCCACAGCCAGCCCACAAGAATGCCAGTTACTTCCTTTCTGCCATATTGAGCTCAGCTTTTTAGAGATTCTGCAGACCCTGGAGGGTGGCCTTGATGCAGGGTAGATGAACCCCAAATTGTGGTTTAGCTCAGGAAAAGTTTTTGGCTTCACATAGAAAAGAATTCAAGAGTGAGCAGATGGTGCAAGAAATCATAGTTACTGAGGTGGCAGTGTTACAGCTCCGGCTACAGTGTTACAGCTCCAGTTGCAGTGTTACGGCTCTGGCTACAGTGTTACAGCTCCAGTTGGAGTGTTACGGCTCCGGCTACAGTGTTACAGCTCCAGTTGCAGTGTTACGGCTCCGGCTACAGTGTTACAGCTCCAGTTGCAGTGTTATGGCTCCGGCAACAGTGTTACAGCTTGGCTACAGTGTTGCAGCTCTGGCTACAATGTCATAGTTCCATGACTGCTCCTGCAGAATGGGGCTACCCCCTAGGCAGTGGGCTGAGAGTAACAGCTCAGAGGCAGTTCTGCAGTCATATTTTTATGCAGTTTTAATTACATGCAAATCAAGGGGTGGATTATACAGAAATTTGTATAAAAGGGTAGTAACTTTTGAGTCACCAGGTCTTTGCCATAGAAAGGCGTGGTAACTTCTGAGTATTGCCATGGCAACGGTGAACTGACATGGCCTACTGGTGGGTGTGTTTTATGGGGAGGTGCTTCTGTTCCTTCCCTGTTTTAGCTAGTCTTCAGTTTGGTCTGGTGTGTGAGTCCTGCCTCCAGACTCGAGTCCTGCCTCACACAGTAGTCTTTCAGGACACACGTACTCTTTCGAATTGAACTGACAAGGAAATCCTGACACAGAGCAAAAATTACAAAGTTTGAATGGAATCCTGATAGGAGACATCCCATCCTAATTGATTATTGTAGCATTGCTTTGTCGGAAATGAAATGTTGGGAGGTGGAGGATGGATATTTCCTTGCTCATCAACTTTGCCAATCAAGTGGATTGGCCCATGATCTTAGGAGGGAAAAGATGGAACAAAACTTTTCCGCTGTGAGAGATGTGTGTGTGTCATTTTGTTAGGAATGGAGATCAATGGTTTGTGGCAGCGGTCCCCAGTTTTTTTTTGACACCAGGAGTCGAATTCATGGAAGACAATTTTTCCATGGACCAGGGGGTGGTGGGGGATTGTTTCAGGGTGATTTAAGCACATTACATTTATAGTACACCTGATTTCTATGATTATTACATTGCAATATAGAATAAAATAATTATACAACTCACCATAATGTAGAATCAGTGGGAGCCCTGAGCTTGTTTTCCTGCAACTAGAGGTCCTATCTAGGGGTGATGGGAGACAGTGACAGATCATCAGGCATTAGATTCTCATAAGGAGCACACAATCTAGATCTCTTGCATGGGCAGTTCACAGTAGGGTTCACATTCCTATGAGAATCTAATGCTGCTGTCAATCTGACAGGAGGCAGAGCTCAGGCAGTCATGCAAGCTATGGGGAGTGTCTGTAAATATAGTAAGGCTTTGCTCACTTGCCCACCACTTACCTACTGCTGTGTGGCCCGGTTCCTAACAGGCCATGACCAATGCTGGTTCATGGCCTAGGCACTGGGGACTCCTGGTTTATGGCATTCACAGAGTTGCAAGGACTCAGCCCTGCAGCTGACTCAAGGACAGCAAGAAGAAAGTCACTCACTCTCCTCTATTTGCCAGACCCTTGCCATTAAGTTCAACAGAAAGGCTGCCCTGAAAAGAGGGTCTGATTGGAGTGGTGTTGCCGTTCTCAGAGAAAGTGGCCCTCCCTGGACTGCTGCCATCTTTTGTAAGCACGTCTCCATGGCACCTTGGAAATGGGAGAGGTAGCTCTCTCTTACATTAGCTGCGATTCTGGATGTCCACAGAAAACACAGACCTTTGTACAAAAGGCAGAAATGATTTTATGGAGCTCAAGCAATCATTTTTTCCCTGAATATTTTGTTTTCTTAGCCAAACTTTATATATGTATGTGTGTGTGTATATATGCATATATATGTGTGTGTGTATATATATGCATATATATGTGTGTGTGTGTGTATATATATATTTTTTGCAGTGAGACATCTTCAGTGTCAAAGCAGTATCAGTATATTCTCCTCACGGAATATTTGGAGAGAAGCCAATTTCTGTTCAAGGAACAGCTGCAACCAAGGACGTGACATGGCTTGCCATCAATGCTTACCAGATGCTATGATACAGCATCTATGTTTCTGTCATGTGATACAGGAAACATCCACAGACTCCTTTAAAAATAGAAATTCATGGGTTTAAGTTTATGCCTGTTAGAAGCAGTAGAAGTGTGGACATGTTAGTTCACACGTGTTAGAATAATTCTGGCAACGTGTTCATATTGATGCTATCAGGGCTCATTAAAATTTGCTAGTGCACCTATAAACACACTGAAATATCCAACAAGATTAGGATAGTCTGTAGTTTACAGGCATCATTCTGATAGTTTCACAATATTTAACCAATGGCAACATGTGTGCAGGAACGTGCATGGAAGACATGTTCAAATGCTAATTGAAAGATTTTTCTTCCACAGAATTATATAATAGATAGGAAAGTGGCGTCACTAAGAAGGGAAGAGGTTACAGGAAGGCAAGAAAAAACAGGAACTGGGAGAAGGAGGGAAGAAGCAAATTCATTTGATTTATAAGGCTTTAAAGCAAAATAATTGGCAAGTCATATAATTGGCTAGAGAGATTGGGTCTTGCCGGTGAGTACTTAGGACCTGTCTTTGTGTGAATCACCTGTTGTCCTGCCAAAGATGAAGATGAAACATTTCCATGAGCAGGCAATTCAGCCTGAGTGTGTCTACTGTTATTTTCAGATGAGGAGACTCCGTGTGCATGGTTGCAGCAGGCATTCTTGGGAGCTCATGAGCTGAATTTCAGGAAAAGCCCAAGAAGATTCCACATTTCCCTCAGGATATCCTCAGGAAAATGTCCACAGGTCTGGAAACACTTAGCCATCACTTGCTTACTTGAGAGAAGTCAAAAAGGATTATGGAAACAGATTGGAATGTTGAACCACATTTATAAATGTTCCTAAGCTGCTTCTATTAACCAAAAAAGATGCTGAATAAACAGAAAAAAAAAAAAAAAAAAAAAGATCAGGCTGGGAAATATCACTAGGACTGGCCCCCCCAAAAGAGGAAAAGTACTGTGAATATTTAGTGGAAGAGGAAATGGTAGACATTGACAACCACGGGAGTGAACAAGATAGCTTGTCAAAGGGAAGTGTTAGAAAATTAACTTTCTTAGAGGGCTGAAATAAAACATGTGAAAAAAAAAAAAAAAAAAGTAAGTCCTTAATCCATTTTATTTTGATTGTTGTATATGGTAAGAGATAGGGGTCTAGTTTTATTCTTCCATACGTGGATATCCAGTTTTCCCAGCACCATTTATTGAAGGGACTGTCTTTTCCTCAAGGTATGTTTGTGGCACCTTTGTCACAAATGAGTTCGCTTTAGATCTGTGGATTTATTTCTGGGTGCTCTAGTCTGTTCCATTGGTCTGTGTGTCTGGTTTAATGTCAGTACCATGCTGTTTTGGTTACTATAGCTCTGTAGGAAATTTTGAAGTACTCCATAAATACATTTAAAAAAAATCAAACCGAGAACTCTTATCAGTTATGATATCATTGGGTAGAGGTAAAATGCGTTCATTCATGAAGCGAAGATACTGTTTGAGCACCTGGTGTATACCAGTCAATGTGCTAGGTGTGGGCCGAGTATAGTGAGAACAGAAATGTGTGAAGAAGGAAAGAAACAGAGCATGAATTATTTGACACTATGGGAGAGCACAATGATCTTGTCTGCTTGGAAATAGGAGACAGCTTTAAGGTGTAATATTGAGTCATTCTTTTGGACAGAATTCTGCAAAGGTGGTAGGCCAGATATCCTTCTTGGTTCTGCCCTCCTCATTCATGGGGACTTTTTAAATTATGATTTTTGAGTATGGGTAACTCCAGCTGTTACCAAGACTATCAGGAAAAGGGAAAGAATAGGGAATCAGGTGAAGACAATGAGAAAGTTATAAGATTGGAAGCTATGAATTCATGCCTGAACAGACATGAAGGCAGAAAACGGGGTTAAAGATGAATAGAAGCAACTATCCAGGTGTAAGAAAAGCCAGGTTAAACGAGATGACATTGATGCCACAATGTTGGCCAAGCCACGAGTGGAGACTATTTCCCTGAGGTCACAGAAGGATATCTTGTTATTAATGTGTGTCCTCTGCATTTGGGACTTCTTAGGATAACAATGGATTCCTCCTCTTTTTGGCTCAGAGAAATTCCACTAATCCCTTTCTTGTGAACTTTCATGATTTTACAGAAATATCTCAGGCTGTAGCCAAGGGCACTGCAACTCTTTGGATGCAATTAGATTTGGGTCAATTAGGAAATAAAATGCTGTAATTACCTCGTATTCTGAGGTTACTCAAGTTGCCCAAAGTGACACAATAGAGATAAATTTGGAAGTCTATCCAGAGCAAATGTCTGGCTGAGACACTTTCTCAGGGAAGCCGAGAGGGCTCTACCCAATGGGAGTCTAAGCTCCCCATCCCAACCTCAGGAGCTCTACATGGACTCAATCAAGTGAAGGGTTCTCAAATGTCAGACAAGGCGCTTCCAAGTCAAGTCTCCAGTGGAGGAAGAAAGTGCACATGGAAGAAAACTTTTCTATTAGGAGAAAGGTCAGATACTGATTCCTAAAAGCCTCAAATCACATTCACTCCTCTTGTCTTTCCGACGCCTCTGCTTCAACCTATGAGTGAGGTAAGAATTTTCCTGAATTGCAAGTATACCTAGCAATTTCCCAGAGAGCAAAAAGCTTAATTTCTACTCTCCCCAATCAGAGGAGTATAAAGCAATTTTATTTGGATGTCATTCCTGTGGCCAGGGTCCCAGAGAATTCTGAAGGTGTAGTTCCTTCCCACCATTGTTAGGGAGAGGATATTTGGTGGATGTGCACTAAGACTCACAACAATTCAGGCATTGTTTCTTTGCAATGCTGAGCTATATATTCCAATATATATTCTTTCCCAAATGCATTGGTTTAAATATAGTTGTTTGTCTGATACATGGAAATCTGCTTAAGCTAAATAACAGATTCGTCTCTTCCTTGACAGGAAGCTCTTATTTCCTGCACACACTGGGAAGGTCATTGTTTCCCTCACTCTTGCTCCTGAATGACATCCTTCAGCCCATGCAGTAGCATCAGTGGTAGGAAATTTATGGAGGTACCTGCTTATTAGATATGCTGCGATATCATCAACTGAATTCATACAAATGGTCAGATGGCAAAGAGAATGTGAGCCTACACGACTGTTCCTGGAGTGTCAAAGAGAGCCCAAGACACACCTCTGTGTACCTGGATATTTAGCATCTGGCCTAAACAAAGCAGGGATATGAACTTGAGTTTCCACAATGCTTTTCTTATACATGGGATCTCTAGGATTGACCTAGAATCCTTTGAAATCATTCATAATGCACCCCTCAGAGTGTTGAACCCAAATGAAATCTGTGCATGGGGAAGCTCTGATTGACTACACACCAAAGCACATTTCCATAGTAGGAATAGATAGATAGATAGAGAGAGATGATGGATAGATAAATAGATAGATGACAGATGAATATATAGATGGGTAATAGATTGTATATAGGTAGATAATGGATAAATAGATGGGTGATGGATGATAGAGACATAGATAGGTGACAGATGATAAATACATAGATAAATAGATGATGGATAGATGATGGATAGATGAATAGATAGATGTAGATGGATAGATGGGAGATAGATAGATAGATAGATAGATAGATAAATAGATAGGTAGATAGATGGATGATAGATAAATGACAGATTTCTACCGTGAGGTTCTGGCTCTCAGTGGTTCCCCCAGAACCCTCTGTTTATGACTCTGTCTTCCAGCACAGTTAATCTGTCAAATGTCAATTCCAGGAGCATTTTACCAGAAAGTTCTCCACCCTGTCAGCAAAGTATGAGCCCTTCCCCTACGAGGCCACACTGCTGCTGGTAGCAGGGCTGGCTGGGCCCACACAGGTGTACACACTCAGGGAGCATTACTCACCCATAGCCTACGCAGAAGAAATCAGTGAGAAACAAATTGTTTCCCATGTCCCTTCTGCCATCTTGGCAAAAATAAATGCTGAATAATATAAAACACTGCCTACACATGTATCCATGAGCTTCCTCTGGGTCCTGGGGATGGGAAGTGGGAGCTGTACCTTAACGACCATAGTAGGATCCTCTGGCCGACCTCTTCAGCTGGCCAATGTCCAGTTGCTTCCTTTGGAGGCCTATCATGCAACCATTTTGCAGATTGTATGATCCATCTGACCCAGGAACAGATAAGTGAAGGGTTAGACACCCAGAGATGGTCTCTTGCTTAGCTCAGAATGCTCAACAAAGTGTGATAGCCTGGGGGGCTTAGACCACAGACATTTATTGCTCACAGTTCTGAAGGCTGGAGGTCAAAGATCAAGGCATGGCAGATTCAGTGTCTGGTGAGGACTTGGTTCTTGGTTCACAGACAGTGCCTCCTTGCTGGATCCTCACATGGTGGAGAGGGTGAGATGGACAGAGTGAGGGAGGAAGGAATGGAGGGAGAGAAAGATATATACAGAGAGATAGAGAGAGAGTGAACTCCCCAGAGTATCTTCTTATAAGGACACTAATCCTATCGGATCAGGTCTCCATCCTTATGACATCGGTATTAGTCTGTTCTCATGCTGCTAATAAAGACATACCCAAGACTGAGTAATTTATAAAGAGAAAGAGATTTAATGGACTCACAGTTCCACATCGCTGGGGAGGCCTCACAATCATGGCAGGAGCCAAGGAGGAGCAAAGTCACATCTTACATGGCAGCAGCCAAGAGAGCATGTGCAGGGGAACGCTTATTTACAAAACCATCAGATCTTGTGAGACTTATTCACTACCACAAGAACAGCATGGGAAAGATTTGCCTTCATGATTCAATTACCTCCTACTGGGTCCCTCCCATGACATGGGGATTATAGGAGCTACAGTTCAAGATGAGATTTGGGTGGGGACACATCCAAACCATAATATCATTGAATCTTAATTACATCCTGTTAAATTAAGTTTACCTAAAGCTGCCTCCTCCTGTATTTTAAGTTCAGCCTCAAAGTTTCTCTGCACACAGTGCACTGTAACCTAACTGGATGTGCAAATGTGCAAATGCACTGGAATCCACTCCTGTGCCAACCACCAAGTTTTGACCAATCAAAGGTGGCCAATGGTACAAACTGTGTTCAAATAAGGTAAATGCCAAGCTGTAACCAATCCAGCTGTTTCTGTACCTCACTTTCATTTTTCTGTCCATAAATCTTTGACCATGCCGTAGTGCCAGAGATTGAACCTATTCTGGTTTTGTGGTGTGTGTGTGGGGGGGGGCTCTTCCTGATTTGGGAATCATTCTTTGCTCAATTATCCTGTTAAATTTAATTTGCCTAAGGTTTTTCTTTTAACAGACATTATTCCAAATACACCCACACTGGCAGTTAGAGCTTTGTCATATGGATTTGGAGGCAAGGGACAGAAACATTCAGACCTGAACAGATGGACATATCCAACAGCCAGTATTCTGTGTGTTGAAGGTAGGGCTCCCCCCTTCCATTAATTAGTCTAATAAATGGTTTGGTGAAATATTTCTCAAAAGTAAAAAAAAAAAAAAAAAAAAAAAAGAAAAGAAAAAAAAAGAAAATAATCACCTGTATCAGGTGGTCCTTGAGTTTTATGTTTTCAGTTTTTTTTTTTTTTCCCACATGAATGAAATGTAGAATGCAGTCCTCCAAATAAGCTTTCTCTTTTGCTAGCACTGGGCTCTTTTCCAGGTGGGCATATGGGCTAGTTTAGTATTTTACCACCTAGTCAGAGCTCAATAAAAATTAAAATAGAAAAGGTACTGATTTAGTTATAACACAAATGGTTACAGTGGTGCATGTTTATGGTAGTGAGATAAAAACTGAATTTGCAAATGCAATTGGATAGAGCCCTTGGCGGTCACTGTTAGTCACTGTTAACATTAACTGTCCTTCCTGGACCACCCTGATTTGTTGGGTGTCAAAGGTTACTGAACTCACTTTCAGGCATTGCAAAAGGCAAAATGTGCACACTTAGTATCTGTTCGCTAATCTGAAGGGCTGCAAATCTCCCACTAAGCTGGAAGAATGGGGTGGAGTAAATTCAGTGCAAACCAGAGATCCCCGTGGTGTGTCCATAGGTTCATGGTTCCTTCTGAGGAAATGCATGGCCTGTTCTTCATGTCTTGCCCTCAGCCATCATCACCAAGAGCTTCTTCAAGCTGAGCTCTGGAAGTGAAATGTGGGGAGCAAAATACTTCCTAGCCATGGAGAGAAGGACTTGAGTTAAGGGAGGCTCAGCAGAAGAATAGCTGGGCTGCTGCTTGAGCCTTGTCTGGCTTCATTCACCTGCATGCTGCTGGCACTGGGGCTGGAGCCTGCAGCCTGTGTACCTGGGGTTTTAACCTGATCATGGCTCCATTGCCACCCATATGGGTCCTTTGAGTCTCAGCCATGTCCCCAATCTGGCCCTGACCTGGGTGACTCACCTTGAGACTCTATGTCTACATGTCTGTATGTATGTGTTCTGTATGAATTTGTGTATACACACGTTTCTGTGTGTTCATGTTTGTATGTGTAGATGCACAAATGCATGCATTTCTGCATGAGTGTATTATGTGTGTATATGCACACGTGTTTCTGTGTATGAGTTCATGGGTTTCTGTATTACGAATACATGTGTTTGTGTGCATGTATATACATTCATGCAGGTATATATATGCATGAGCTTCTGTATGAGTTTATATATGCATGTGTTTGTGTGTATATGTGCATGCATGCAGTTTCTGCATGAGCACATGCATGTATGCATTTGTTTGTATATATGTGCATGCATGCTGTTGTATGTATGCATGGGTTTCCATATGAGTGTGTGCATGTGTGCATATACATGTGCATGCATGC